>NC_089835.1:3003404-3018404 GCF_035046505.1 Tiliqua scincoides
GACAACTGGCCAGCAGCTCCCGCAAATGCTGGACGGTGTAATTGGAGACCCCAATGGCCCGCAGTTTCCCGGCTTCATGCAGCCTCTCCAGAGCCCGCCAGCTCTGTTCTCGGCGTTCTCGGTTCCCCCTGTCCTCCTGGGGCCGACCTTGAGTGCCCGGCCAGTGGATGAGGTAGCAGTCCAGGTATTCACAGTCCAGCTCCTGCAAGCTCTGGAGGCAGGCCTTTTCGGCAGCTTCTTCTCCCTGGTCCCTCGGGCCCAGCTTGCTGGTAAGGAAGACATCGCTGCGTTCGAGGCTGTGGCGTGGCAGCATCTCGCCCAGTGCACGCCCCAGGGTGGCCTCGCTGCCGTAGACGGCGGCCGTGTCCACCAAATGGTAGCCGTTCTGCAGGGCGGCCTCCAGGGTAAGCCGGACCACCTCCTCGTCTTGCAAGCGAAAGGTGCCCAGGCCCAACAGAGGCATCGGACTGTCGGTATTCAGCCATGCGGTCTGCTCCGGGACCCTGAAAAGCAGAGAAAATACTGACCCAGTGTGTCAATGAATCTGTGGAACCCCTTGCCACAGGATGTGGTGACGGCGCCTGGCCTGGGTGCCTTTCAAAGGGGTTTGGATGGAGGAAATGTCCATCACAGATCACAAGCTAGGACAGCTCTGTGCAGCCTCCTGGTTCTAGAAGTAGGCTGTGTCTGAACACCAGATACAGAGGGCACCAGGATGCAGGTCTCTTGTGGTCTTGTGTGCTCCCTGAGGGATCTGGTGGGCCACTGCGAGATGCAGGAAGCTGGACTAGATGGGCCTTTGGCCTGATCCAGCGGGGCTCTTCTTAGAACAGGAGCATTAGATTCCCCTCCTCCTCTTGGACGCCACCTTTGGGCAGAAGACAACATGGGTGAGACAAGGGTGCTGTAGCGAGCCCTGCTAAAGCTCTTGGGAAAAGTCCGTGGGGTCAGTAGACCAGCCATGCAGACCACGGAAGCTGGAATCTAGGAGGGGTCAGGTTCTCTTTAACATGGAATAGGGTTCTGTTCTGAAGCCTTGACGTGCAATAGCCGTAGTGCAAGCGTGTGTGGCAAAGGGCAAGTGTTGGGGCGAACCAGTGCAGTCCAGCTCAGGGACGGCTCCAAGAGAGCCTAGTGAGACACAAGCCTAAGGTTGCTGCAGCAGCCTCCCGCCATTGTCCAACAAGCCAAGGCCACGGTGGGGGAACTTATGAGGGGGCAGTGGGAAGCAGTGGGAGAGGAGGGATGCCTGGTTCCTGGATATCAGGGTGTGGGTGGGGAGAGGTCCCTAGTATATAAACTCATTAAAGCAGTGTTGCTCAAACTGTGGGTCGGGACCCACCAGGTGGGTCCCGAGCCAATTTCAGGTGGGTCCCCATTCAAATATTTTATTTATAACATACTAGACTCGATGCTATGAAGGTATGTGACTGCATTTGGGGAAATGTTACAGACCTCTACTTTTAACAAGCTACTATGTGTATTTTTTTTAACCAGTGTTTCTCAAACTGTGGGTCAGGACCCGCTAGGTGAGCTGCACGCCAATTTCAGGTGGGTCCCCTTCATTTCAATCTGTATTTTTATTTTTAATATATTAGACTTGATGCTGTCATGGTATGCGACGGCATTTGGGGAAATGTGACAGGTCTGTACTTTTGTCAGGTAACTGTGTATATGCTTTTAACAATAATAGTCAATGGGGCTTACTCCTAGGTAAGTGTGGATAGGACTGCAGCTTTTGAGATGTTTGGGGATTTTTTTTTTTTAAACAGATCAGCAACTGCTTGGAAGGGTTAGGAGGGTTCTTTTTTATTTTAACTACATTTTAAAACTTATACTCATTGTAAACTTTTAATTTACTTAATTGATTTGATTTTGTCTCATGGGAGGGTATTAAAAATTTTCCTGCTTGATGATGTCACTTCTGGCCATGACGTCACTTCCAGGTTAATGATATCACTTCTGGCGGGTCCCGACAGAAAAATGGGTCCCAGTGCTAAAAGGTTTGAGAACCACTGCTTTAGCAAGTAACTTTAGAATTTAAGCCACATTGCTAGGAACTGTCAGCGAGTTGGGCAAAGATGTTTAATTTTCCGTTTCTACCTTATAATCTTTTTTTCTTCCCCCTTAACAGAAGGAAAAGGTGTGCTTAACAAAAACACATACTTAAGACAAAATATGATATATATTTGTCTGAATTATGTGCTTTTGTTAAACACACTATTACACATATAGAGAGATAGATGTAGGTATAGATATAGATAGATTTAGGGTGCAATCCTAACCCCTTATGTCAGTGCTTTCCAGCACTGACATATGGGCAATGCAGCTCTGATGTAAGGGAACAAACATGTGAGTGACACCCAACTGCAGGATGCAGCACATATCCCATTGGCAGCGCTATGTCAGCTGGAAAGCTCTGACATAAGGGGTTAGGATTTCGCCCTTAGATATATAGTCTGAATTATTTTTTATATAATTTAGGCTGCGGGCCTAACCACACGTTCCTGCGAGTAAGCCCCATTGAACAAAATAGAACTTACTTCTGAGTAGACCTGGTTAGGTGTGTGCCCTCAATTATATGTGTGTGTGTGTATGTAATTTTATTAAATTTATATATAAAATTATATATACAAATATCTATATTTGTATATATAGATACAGTCTGAATTATGTGCTTTTGTTAACTGCACTGTGATAATGTATATAATTTTAAAAAAATAACCACCAGCAGAAACTCAGCCAAACTCATATCAATAACTATATTCATCCAATCAATCTAGCAAACCCACAAAAATTTAATTTCAAAGCTAGGAAAAACCCATGACCAGAGTGCCTGCAACTGGATTTAAAACAAGAAGTAAACAAACCCACTTGCTGCTGCAGCGCCATTGAAGGATTTTAATTAGCTTGCAAAACTAAGCTTCACACCCACTGAGATATTGACATGCTGGAGCCATGAAACTGGCAGAGCAATGCAGAGGTGCTTTTGGGGAAACCCTCTCCATGGGAAGCCCCCACCCGCCCAAAGGCAATGGGGCACTTGCAGAGGCACTGCTGGTGCAAACTCTTGTGCACAAAAAGCAATGGGTGCGTGGAGAAGGGCACTTGCAGAGGCACCACTGGTGCAAACTCTTGTGCACAAAAAGCAATGGGTGGGTGGGGTGGGGTGGGCACTTGCAGAAGCACTGTTGGTGCAAGCTCTTGTGCACAAAAAGCAATGGGTGCGTGGAGAAGGACACTTGCAGAGGCACCGCTGGTGCAAACTCTTGTGCACAAAAAGCAATGGGTGCGTGGAGAAGGGCACTTGCAGAGGCACCACTGGTGCAAACTCTTGTGCACAAAAAGCAATGGGTGGGTGGGGTGGGGTGGGCACTTGCAGATGCACTGTTGGTGCAAGCTCTTGTGCACAAAAAGCAATGGGTGCGTGGAGAAGGACACTTGCAGAGGCACCGCTGGTGCAAACTCTTGTGCACAAAAAGCAATGGGTGCGTGGAGAAGGGCACTTGCAGAGGCACCACTGGTGCAAACTCTTGTGCACAAAAAGCAATGGGTGGGTGGGTGGGTGGGGTGGGCACTTGCAGAAGCACTGCTGGTGCAAACTCTTGTGCACAAAAAGCAATGGGTGCGTGGAGAAGGGCACTTGCAGAGGCACCGCTGGTGCAAACTCTTGTGCACAAAAAGCAATGGGTGCGTGGAGAAGGGCACTTGCAGAGGCACCACTGGTGCAAACTCTTGTGCACAAAAAGCAATGGGTGGGTGGGGTGGGGTGGGCACTTGCAGAAGCACTGTTGGTGCAAGCTCTTGTGCACAAAAAGCAATGGGTGCGTGGAGAAGGACACTTGCAGAGGCACCGCTGGTGCAAACTCTTGTGCACAAAAAGCAATGGGTGCGTGGAGAAGGGCACTTGCAGAGGCACCACTGGTGCAAACTCTTGTGCACAAAAAGCAATGGGTGGGTGGGTGGGTGGGGTGGGCACTTGCAGAAGCACTGCTGGTGCAAACTCTTGTGCACAAAAAGCAATGGGTGCATGGAGAAGGGCACTTGCAGAGGCACCACTGGTGCAAACTCTTGTGCACAAAAAGCAATGGGTGGGTGGGTGGGTGGGGTGGGCACTTGCAGAAGCACTGCTGGTGCAAACTCTTGTGCACAAAAAGCAATGGGTGCGTGGAGAAGGGCACTTGCAGAGGCACCACTGGTGCAAACTCTTGTGCACAAAAAGCAATGGGTGGGTGGGTGGGTGGGGTGGGCACTTGCAGAAGCACTGCTGGTGCAAACTCTTGTGCACAAAAAGCAATGGGTGCGTGGAGAAGGACACTTGCAGAGGCACCGCTGGTGCAAACTCTTGTGCACAAAAAGCAATGGGTGCGTGGAGAAGGGCACTTGCAGAGGCACCACTGGTGCAAACTCTTGTGCACAAAAAGCAATGGGTGGGTGGGTGGGTGGGGTGGGCACTTGCAGAAGCACTGCTGGTGCAAACTCTTGTGCACAAAAAGCAATGGGTGCGTGGAGAAGGGCACTTGCAGAGGCACCGCTGGTGCAAACTCTTGTGCACAAAAAGCAATGGGGGGTAGGGAGGGGCACTTGCAGAGGCACCGCTGGTGCAAACTCTTGTGCACAAGGGAAGGAGGCGGGGGCAATTGTGCAAGGAGAAAGGCCAACTCCTTCACCTTGCAAGTTGCACGCATGCAAAAGGAAGAGGAAGCTTGGACACGGACACACACGCGTGTACACCCTTCCCACGATCACCAAACACTCACCAGGACCGCGGAAGAAGCTTTGCCTCCGTTTGCTGCATAGTGAGCTCTGCAGGGAGGCAGCCCAGGGGGAGGCGGACGGGCACAGCAGCCCTCCAATCATTGCACGAGGACATGCAAAGGGGCGGGCTCTTGGAGGCGGACCCGGGGGAGTGAAAGGGAAGAAGGCTGGCCAGGCGCGCGTGCGCAAAGAGCTGGACGCGTTAGCCTGGCGTAGGGTTTAGCATGTCAGGCTGAGAGACAGGAGGTTCGGGGTTCGAATCCTGACTTGGTTGGGGGGATCCCCCAGGCCTGAGTGGATCACTTGCATCAACTGAGTCTGACTACAGGTTGCACTAGCTCAATGCTCTCAACAGAGACTAGCAGGAAAATTGTTGCAAAATTGTCTCGTGGTCTACCTTGCAAGGTTGTTGTGAGGATTAAAAAAGGTTGTTTAAAAAGGTTGTTAAAAAAGGATTAAAAAAGGTTGTTGTGAAGATTAAAAAGGGGGGGAGAACAACTCGGCACTCATTGTAGGAAAGATGTGCAGTTCTGGCTCCAGGTTGCTTTAGCTCAGTGATGTCAACACTGCAGGGCAGTCTCATGGTCCATTTCTAAAACCAGGAGGTTGCGCAGACCCATCATGCCATGTAATCTGGGATGGACTTTTCCTCCATCAATCTGGGCCAGATGCCATCATTGCATCCTGTGGCAAGGAGTTCCACAGACTAATTACATGTTAGTTAAAGAAATATTTTTGTGAAGGCGCATTGTGTGTAGGGGGGGTTGCAAGAAGGCTTGCAAAAACTCCCCCCCCCAATGCTTCTAAGTTTACTGAATATTCTAGATGGAAATACTCTAATGTTACTTTTTTTTTTTTTTTGCACAAACATACATTTAAAAAAAAAGGCTGACTTCAGACCTGATGACTGACACTTGACAGCCATGGCGAAGAAAAGATTCTCTGGGAAGGAGGAGAAATAGGCCCAGCAGACCGCGAGTTCGCATCTATGCTTAGCCAATAATAGAAGGAGGGTCTGGGGGTGCCCCCCACCACCTGGTGAGCCAGGACCCAAAAGGGATGCTCATGGGGAGATGGGGGGGCAGTGGAAGTGGTAAATCATCTCCCTCCCTCAGTGCCAGTTTATAATTGACTTGCTGATGGAGATCAGGGAGGACAGAAGTTCTCCTAAATGCCATCACCTGTGACTAGAGCAGTGGTTCCCAAACTTTTAGCACCGGGACCCACTTTTTTAAATGACACTCAATCAGGACCCACCTAGGTTTACCAGAAACCTAGTAAGGAAAGAAAGGAGATCTAAAAAGAAATAATATTTTTATGAGTTCCTTGCAAAATGCTGGAGCTGAGCTATTTGCAGGGCAATTAGTAGCTCTCTGATATTTGAATAGTTTCAGGGCTTGACGCAATTAGTTATCTGATCTTTCCATCACCAATGTTTTCCTTGGGGTCCCTGCTTGGGGCTTTGAGACCCACCAAAAATTGGGTCACGACCCACCAGTGGGTCCTGACCCACAGTTTGGGCACCACTGGACTATACAAATGGCCGGAGCTGACCCAAGACCTCCTGATGCCTGAGAAAGTGTACCAAAGACTGGAACATCACCAGTCTCTGCTCCTCTGATACTCCAGCCCATCTTTTCTCCTCAACATTGTCTCCCCTTACCTTTCCAATCCAGAGAGTGGGAGGGGGGGAGGATCAGTGGGATTGAGTGGATGGATGGAAATGGGTGTCCATTGCTTGAGGCATCCCATGCAGTTGGCCTCATGGATGGGCCGGCCTTGGTTCAAGGACACTTGGTATGTTTAGCCTGAAGAAGAGAAGGCTGGGGAGCTGGGACACCTCATAACGCTCTTCAAATCCCTGAAGGGTTGTTACATAGAAGAGGCCTGAGGTGACTGCTTCAGTTGGCCTCAATGATGGGCCGGTCCTGTCCATGGTGGTGTAGGAAGATCATCACCCATTCATTGCCTGCTTCCCAGGCACCAAGGGAGGACAGATGGGACAGGCACATGTTTGCCAGAGGGTGAGCATGTTGTGGGAGGGGGAGTTTGGCAAGGCTAAGATCCCAGAAGATTTCTCCAAACTGGATGAAGAGACAACATTATGTGTGTCAACATACCCTTGTGAATGTAAAGGGGTACATTATACCCCTGGAATGTACACTTACAGCGCAAGTGTGTAATACATTCTGGGGCCAAGTACCCCTAACTGAAGAAGATGAACCAGGAAGCCACTGGTTTTAGGGAGATGGTGGGGAGCTCAAGGGTGAGGTGGTAGGAAAAAATGAAGAAGGGGCTGAAAAGATGCCGGCTAGTGGTGGGTTGCCTTTATAGATCATAAATCTGTGCTTTAGGAATATTTTTTACTCCATTTGTCTCCCACTTTTCTCCCCGAAAAGCACCCAAAGCGGCTTACAAAACCATAAAAGTCACATTAAAAACAGTGGTTTCCAATTTAAAACAACCATAAACACTCAAACCACCTTAAAAATATCACAATAAACAACACACAACACCAGCAGCAGCCACTTCTTAAGAAAGGATGAAATCTGGAAAATCTAATCTAGAAATTATTTACATCAAACCCAGATGTCCAGTGTTAAAAAAAAATAAATCTGAGAACTCAGAAGACTTGTTTTTAAAGAATTATCTTCAGGTCCTGCCTCCAAGGAGGGAGCAGTTTGTAAGCTGAGAAGGGGAGATTTCTATAAGGTTGCCCCAATCCTATCCAACTTTCCAGTGCTGATGCAGCCAAGCCAATGGGGCATGCACTGCATCATGTAATTGGGGGGGCAGTCACTGAGGTAAGGTATGTTCCCTTCCCTCAGGGCTGCATTGAGGCTTCTTCAGTGCTGCAAATTTGGATAGGATTGGCCCCTAAGATCACAAGAGGCAGAGCTCAAGATGAGAGCTTCCTTCCCCAGGTCAAACAAGCAGAAGTCCCAACAGGGCCATGGAGAGGGCAAGTAAAGGGTGAAAGCCCTTCCCTCCTCCTGCAGCTTGCTCTGAGCCAGGATCAGGGCCATACCTGGGTGCCTGAAAAATAAAGCAGAGGTGCAAGACCCAATCACATCATACAGTAAGTATATTGTCTGGTGTGCCTGGAAGAACACCTGAGATCCATGTATGAAGCATGGAGTGAAGACAGTGGAGAAAGAGAGTAAGAATTTGTTTTCTGTCTCTCCCATAAATCTAGAATTGCAGCCACCTGTGACAGGCAGAAGATGCAAGGAAAACAAGAGAAAGCACTTGCGGCCCAGCAAGTAATTAATTTATGGCCTTTGCCTCAGATGTCTTTAAAAGAGACAAATTTGGGCTGCAGCAGCAGCAGGAGAGCTCTTTCCAAGGCAACTTGTCACAAGGGCAAAGTAGAACCTCCAGGCTCCCAAGCAGTCTACCTTGGAACAATGATTGCAAGGGGGCAGCAGTGGGCGAGAGTGACTGCATTCATGCCTTGCTCCTGGGTTTCTCAGGGGCATTTGGTCACCCACTGGGGAAGGAGGCCTCTGAATTGTTGGCTCAGTCTAGAGGCTCTTTTCATGTTTGCCCACAGTCACCAGTGGATGCACTGAACTCTGGTTGAATGGCTCCTCCCTACCCACTGTGAATGAGTCCTATTTATTTTGCATCTCTCATAGGTAGAGCTGTGGTACACATAACATCACTTATCACAGTCCATTAAGAACATAAGAACAGCCCCACTGGATCTGGCCATAGGCCCATCTAGTCCAGCTTCCTGTATCTCACAGCGGCCCACCAAATGCCCCAGGGAGCACACCAGATAACAAGAGACCTCGTCCTGGTGCTCTCCCCTACATCTGGCATTCTGACTTAACCCATTCCTAAAATCAGGAGGTTGCGCATACACATCATGGCTTGTACCCCATAATGGATTTTTCCTCCAGAAACTCGTCCAATCCCCTTTTAAAGGCGTCTAGGCTAGCACCACATCCTGTGGCAAGGAGTTCCACAGACTGACCACGCGCTGAGTAAAGAAATATTTTCTTTTGTCTGTCCTAACCCGCCCAACACTCAATTTTAGTGGATGTCCCCTGGTTCTGGTATTATGTGAGAGTGTAAAGAGCATCTCCCTATCCACTCTGTCCATCCCCTGCATAATTTTGTATGTCTCAATCATGTCCCCCCTCAAGCGTCTCTTTTCTAGGCTGAAGAGGCCCAAACGCCGTAGCCTTTCTTCATAAGGAAGGTGCCCCAGCCCCGTAATCAGCTTAGTCGCTCTCTTTTGCACCTTTTCCATTTCCACTATGTCTTTTTTGAGATGCGGCGACCAGAACTGGACACAATACTCCAGGTGTGGCCTTACCATCGATTTGTACAACGGCATTATAATATTAGCCGTTTTGTTCTCAATACCCTTCCTAATGATCCCAAGCATAGAATTGGCCTTCTTCACTGCCGCCGCACATTGGGTCGACACTTTCATCGACCTGTCCACCACCACCCCAAGATCTCTCTCCTGATCTGTCACAGACAGCTCAGAACCCATCAGCCTATATCTAAAGTTTTGATTTTTTGCCCCAATGTGCATGACTTTACACTTACTGACATTGAAGCGCATCTGCCATTTTGCTGCCCATTCTGCCAGTCTGGAGAGATCCTTCTGGAGCTCCTCACAATCACTTCTGGTCTTTACCACTCGGAAAAGTTTGGTGTCATCTGCAAACTTAGCCACTTCACTGCTCAACCCTGTCTCCAGGTCATTTATGAAGAGGTTGAAAAGCACCGGTCCCAGGACAGATCCTTGGGGCACACCGCTTTTCACCTCTCTCCATTGTGAAAATTGCCCATTGACACCCACTCTCTGCTTCCTGGCCTCCAACCAGTTCTCAATCCACGAGAGGACCTGTCCTCTAATTCCCTGACTGTGGAGTTTTTTCAGTAGCCTTTGGTGAGGGACCGTGTCAAACGCCTTCTGAAAGTCCAGATATATAATGTCCACGGGTTCTCCCGCATCCACATGCCTGTTGACCTTTTCAAAGAATTCTATAAGGTTCGTGAGGCAAGACTTACCCTTACAGAAGCCATGCTGACTCTCCCTCAGCAAGGCCTGTTCATCTATGTGTTTTGAGATCCTATCTTTGATGAGGCATTCCACCATCTTACCCGGTATGGATGTTAGGCTGACCGGCCTATAGTTTCCCGGGTCCCCCCTCTTTCCCTTTTTAAAAATAGGCGTGACATTTGCTATCCTCCAATCTCATCACCTTTTGTGTTTAAAATATCTGAATAACAACCCAAAGCATTTACATTTTGGTGTAAAAGGACACCTAACATCACTTCTCATAGTCCAGTCACCACCTTTTGTTTGTAAAATATCTGCCTTAAGTCCAAATCACTGCATTTTGGTACTTGAGATTTTGTTCCCCCCAGAAATTAAAATTCTAACTTTTCCAGTTAGAAATAATACTGTGGCTGCATCTATAACGCCAACCTAGTACACTTTTAAAGCGTTTAAAGTGAATAAAAATGAGAGCTTGAAATAAAAAAAACAAAACCACCTAACACTTTTTTCTGCCTTTGCCATTTTTTTTAAATCACAAAATCTGCAGGGAAAAAAATAAAAGCATTTTCAAACACTGGTAAGTATTGCCCTCTTTTGTCTGTTTTATTATTCAGAATATTTATGTACTTCTTTCCAAAGGACAAAAAAGATGACAGCACAACTGAGAGCCCAATCCTGTGCATGTCTACCCAGAAGTAAGTCCCATTAGAATCAATGGGGCTTACTCCCAAGAAAATGTGGATAGGATTGGGCTCTGACACAGCAAAGGGGTGAAACTGACCTCTCTATCCATTTCCTCTGGCCAGTTTCCCCAGTATATGCAACTGCAATTTGGTGGCTAGGCTGATGGTCACGATTTGCCCTGGGGGAGGGAAGGCTGAACTCTAGGAAAGCTCATGCTAATCTAGGGCCATTAGGGGGTGCTGCCTTTTCCCCTAATGGCCCTAGCTTTTCCTTTAAGGTCCTGCAAATTTGGCTCTCTGTCTTGCCAGCATCTCTGCAGCCTATTTATCCTTGAATGACCCATTCAGCCTATTGATCAGGACTCCTGGAGGGTCTCCAGGTTCCTTCCCCCTACTGCAAGGGTCTCCAAACCAGGGGGCCACATCAAATATTTGAGGCAGAGGGCCAGAAAAGAAAAAAATTTAAATATAAAATTTAAATAAATAAATTAGAGATGGAACTTAGATGAGTGAATAAATGAAAGAATGGGCTCTTTCATTCAACCTCTCCAGCCCTCAAAACACCCTCCCCAGATGCAACCAGAGCCCAGCTCCAGTTCTGTTTGGTTGAGTGGACCAGAAGCTTTCAGGGGACAAGAGGCTGGCCAAGGGCTAGATACAGGCTCTCTGCAGACCACATAAGAACATAAGAATAACCCCACTGGATCTGGCCACAGGCCCATCTAGTCCAGCTTCCTGTATCTCACAGCGGCCCACCAAATGCCTCAGGGAGCACACCAGATAACAAGAGACCTGCAAGGCTTCCTGGGAATTGTAGTTAAGAACATAAGAACAGCCCCACTGGATCAGGCCATAGGCCCACCTAGTCCAGCTTCCTGTATCTCACAACGACCCACCAAATGCCCCAGGGAGCGCACCAGATAACAAGAGACCTGCAAGGCTTCCTGGGATTTGTAGTTAAGAACATAAGAACAGCCCCACTGGAGCAGGCCATAGGCCCATCTAGTCCAGCTTCCTGTATCTCACAGCGGCCCACCAAACGCTCCAGGGAGCACACCAGATAACAAGAGACCTCATCCTGGTGCCCTCCCTTGCATCTGGCATTCTGACATAGCCCATTTCTAAAATCAGGAGGTTTTGCATACACATCATGGCTTGTAACCCGTAATGGATTTTTCCTCCAGAAACTTGTCCAATCCCCTTTTAAAGGCGTCCAGGCTAGACGCCATCACTACATCCTGTGGCAAGGAGTTCCACAGACCAACCACATGCTGAGTAAAGAAATATTTTCTTTTGTCTGTTCTAACTCTCCCAACACTCAATTTCAGTGGATGTCACCTGGTTCTGGTGTTATGTGAGAGTGTAAAGGGCATCTCCCTATCCACCCTGTCCATCCCCTGCATAATTTTGTATGTTTCAATCATGTCACCCCTCAGGCGTCTCTTTTCTAGGCTGAAGAGGCCCAAAGGCTGTAGCCTTTCCTCATAAGGAAGGTGCCCCAGCCCAGCAATCATCTTAGTTGCTCTCTTTCGCACCTTTTCCATTTCCACTATGTCTTTTTTGAGAGGCCCCCAGGCTGGGATTTGGAGACCCCTGCCCTATTGGAAGGACAGACCCCACCTCCATCCAGCCTAGGAGACTCCTAGCTACACACCCAGGAGATGCTCCAGAAATTTTAGTCCACCCAAGAATGTTTTGGGGTTCTTTTCCCAAACTCAAGCCAACAAAGCATCTGATTCAGGGTTTGATTCTACATCCAAAAAAGGGGAAGAACTCAGAAAGAGTTCCCTCTCTTGAAATAAAACATTTCCATGGGGAAGCAGAGAAGGGCAGGCAGAACTTTCCTCAAATGCATTTCAGCCCCAATGAAAGACACGCTTGCTTTAGGCATTAAAGCTTAGCTCAAAACACAGTCTACAAAGGTTAGTGGGTTACGGGGCAAAAGGAGACTTAAGAATTAAATAAGAAGGCCCAAACTTAGCAAATGTCAGGATGATCAGAGCTGCAAATGTCTGTGCTTCTGACCAGGCTGACGGCAACATGTGTTCTAATGGTACCTGCGGGATCTGGGCACCACCCTCGGGTGCAAAGACAGGTGTGACTCCCTTCTTTGGAGTGCTGCTGTTCCTCTCCAGGTCTGTTCCAAAGCCAAAGGCAGGCCATCTCCAGGCAGAAGAGCTTCTGCCAATGGGGGACATCCACACCTAAAGGGGACTGGGGGGGTCCAGGGAGGGCAGAGGCTGCTGGCCCCATTCTCTAAGGGTGAAAAAGTGGGCCCGAAGGGGGGGGAACAGGGCTTGCATCATCCCCCAGGGAACTGATTGGTGGGGTGGGGCTGAGAGGAAGTGGAGGGGAGGAGAGCACTGAGCTGGAGCAGAGGCTGGGGCATATGCAGGGGAGGGCACCAGGATGAAGGTTGTGTCTGTTGTCTTGTGTGCTCCCTGGGGCATTTGGTGGGCCACTGTGAGATACAGAAAGCTGGACTAGATGGGCCTTTGGACTGGTCCAGCAGGGCTCTTCTTATGTTCTTGGCCAGGGTTGGCCCTTTTGGAGCTCCAGGGGTTTTTTTTGGGGGGGGGGGGGGACGACAGGGCATGCATCACCCTCAGACAGCTGATTGATGGGGGGCTGAGAGGAAGTGTGGAGGGGATCAGTGAGCTGGAGCATTGGAGAGGGCAGAGGCTGGGGCATCATTGGGGAAGGGGGGGTAGGACTTGACCAGGGCAAAGCCCCCCCCCCAAGCAAGTAGAGCCAGGAGGGACATTTGCACCCAGAGCCCTGCAAAGCGCCTTCCACTGTGTGGTTCACCCTGAAGGGGCTCCCAGCAGCTGCTTCTGGGAACTGCTCGGCCCCCCAAATGGAGAGCTGGGAACAAGATGCATGCTCCTGAGGTCAGTGCAGGGATCGTGCCCGAGCTCAGCTGCTCTGAATACTTACTTGGGAGTGAGCCCCATTGCAACCAGCAGGACTTTCTCTGGAGCAAGCAGAGGCAGGGCCTCAATGGACAGGCTTGCAGGCTCACGCCAGGCTTGCAGGGCAGTGTCACGCGCCACTCCTGGGACTCTTCTCTCCTGGTCCCTGTGGGACTTTCTCCACCTCGGTTCCCTATTGGCTGGCAATTTGCATAACCAGGGAAAGGCTCTGGGAAACCTTTGGCTGCTGGTGGCAGAGTGTGCCAAGCAGTGCCAGGGCCAGGAGGGACCCTGACCAGCAGAATGCGTGCCAGCTTGTGCGCATGTGCAGAGGCCCCAAACTCCCTTCCTGAGTGGCCACCACTCCCCCTGCCATTTGAGCAGGACACATCAAGGGGCATCAGAGCGTAACCCAGAGCGTCCCCATGAGAACCAGCTGCGTGCATGCTCTCACCTGGGAGGAAGTGAGGCCCCACCAAATCCATGGAAGCTCTGCCCCTTCCCGTGGCTCCTCCCCCTACGCCAACCGCAGTGGTACCACCGTGTTTAGGTTGTACATGTGGTACTGTACTGCATAGGAGAAGGTCCATCATGGGTGTCACAATGAGCTCTCGCACTGAGCGATGCAAACCTCTGGCCATAGTTGCCTGCCCTGAGTAGGGGTTGGACTAGATGACCTCGCAGACCCTTCACCTCTGAACAAGCTACGTTTCCATGGATCGTATCAAACTCTCCACTTTGCAGCGCAGCCCCACAAAAATGAATCCAAATAAGGGCGCAATCCTATCCTGCGCTGGAACAGGCAACCCAGGAGGCCTGCGCAGGATTGTAGCCAGAAGTGGCTTAGCCAGAGGCGAGGGGAAACTTTCCCCCTACCCCTGGGTAAGGGTTGCTGGGCCCTGTGGGTCTCCTTGGACTTGCGCCACCTCTGGTGGTGACGCAAGTCCAAGGAGAGCGGAGCGACTTCAAGCTGCTCCGTTCTCCCCAGGAACGGGGGCATAACTGCCGGATTCCAGCCCCACCTCCCACTGCCCGCCCGCCTACCTCAGGGGCTCCCCACCGCCCGCCCTCAGGGATGAGAGGTGGTCCCTGAGCACGTGCAGAGTGCCTGGGCAAGTATGTGAACCAACCCTGCTGGTGAGAGAGAATCAGGGAGACAGAAACAGGGACTGCCAGAGCCTACGACACGGGCAGAGGGCATTTGCCCACCAGTTAGATGCCAAACCCCAGAATGATGAGGGTCTGTTCCCCTGGTACAGTCATTCACTGACTAAGCTATTGGCTGCCTGTTGATTGGAGAGGTTCTGAGTGGGGGAGACTCTCTCCTCCTCCCCTCCAGGCCGTGACCCAGCAAGACCTCGCATTGTTCCTTTATGAAGGAATCTCCTGCACTCTCTCACTTTCCTATTGTGCAATAATCACATGCATGATTATTGTGGCCCGGTTTCTGCAGCTGGTACAAGTCTGGGCACGGGGCCAGAGAGAGAGAGAGAGAGAGAGAGCTGCCTTTCTAAGGGACCCCCGGAGTCTCTAGGACTGTGTGCAGTCGGTACTCAGAGTGCCGAACTCTGGCCGGCGATCAGGCACGGCAAGGTGGCTGTGGGCAGGTGCCAACGGCAACAAG
>NC_089835.1:3023404-3025904 GCF_035046505.1 Tiliqua scincoides
GGGTGGACGGAATCCGAACCAGGGAGGGCAGGCGGCGGAAATCCAGGATCGACCAGGGCTGCTGGACCCTTTCGGACAATTCTGTCATAATCTGCGCCCCTCTGTGACGTCACATCCTGCAGAAAGGAAGGCAGGATCGATGACATGGGGGGGGTCAGAAGAACCCAGAAGTGGGGGCCACGATCACCCCACCTTACATACAATCACCATTGGTTTCTCTCCTTTCAGTGTTTTTGGCCTAAGACAGGCATTTGGTTTGGGATATATCCCCCCCCCAGTCCTTGCCCCATTTCTTGCGCAAGTGGTAAGGGAAACAGAAGCAGGCCAGTTAGCTATGCGTCCTGCTGGCCACCACAGCCCTCCCTCCAACCATGTGCTCCATCTTTGTCTGCAAAGGAGGAAGGTTCCTCCATGCACTTTGGATTCCTGACCAGCCAGGGGGGAAATGGACACAACTGTCCTCCTCTGCATCTCCAACCCTGTTCCAAGGGTTGGAGAGCGAAGGGAGTGGAAATTAGGCTTCCCCTTTAAGCTGGGTGGGGAGAAGGTCACTCTGGAACTACTGGTAGCTCCAATTGGAGAGGGTTCTAAAGTCATCTCTGGTCTCCCTCTCCATAAGAACAGCCCCACTGGCTCAGGCCATAGGCCCATCTAGTCCAGCTTCCTGTATCTCACAGCGGCCCACCAAAGGCCCCAGGGAGCACACCAGATAACAAGAGACCTGCAAGGCCTCCTGGGAATTGTAGTTAAGAACATAAGAACAGCCCCACTGGAGCAGGCCATAGGCCCATCTAGTCCAGCTTCCTGTATCTCACAGCGGCCCACCAAATGCCCCAGGGAGCACACCAGATAACAAGAGACCTGCAAGGCTTCCTGGGAATTGTAGTTAAGAACATAAGAACAGCCCCACTGGATCAGGCCATAGGCCCATCTAGTCCAGCTTCCTGTATCTCACAGCGGCCCACAAATGCCCCAGGGAGCACACCAGATAACAAGAGACCTGCAAGGCCTCCTGGGAATTGTAGTTAAGAACATAAGAACAGCCCCACTGGATCAGGCCATAGGCCCATCTAGTCCAGCTTCCTGTATCTCACAGCGACCCACCAAATGCCCCAGGGAGCACACCAGATAACAAGAGACCTGCAAGGCTTCCTGGGATTTGTAGTTAAGAACATAAGAACAGCCCCACTGGATCAGGCCATAGGCCCATCTAGTCCAGCTTCCTGTATCTCACAGCGGCCCACCAAATGCCCCAGGGAGCACACCAGATAACAAGAGACCTCATCCTGGTGCCCTCCCTTGCATCTGGCATTCTGACATAGCCCATTTCTAAAATAAGGAGGTTGCACATACACATCATGGCTTGTACCCCGTAATGGATTTTTCCTCCAGAAACATGTCCAATCCCCTTTTAAAGGCGGCCAGGCCAGTCGCCATCACCACATCCTGTGGCAAGGAGTTCCACAGACCGACCACACGCTGAGTAAAGAAATTTTTCTCTGTTCTAACTCTCCCAACACTCAATTTTAGTGGATGTCCCCTGGTTCTGGTGTTATGTGAGAGTGTAAAGAGCATCTCTCTATCCACTCTGTCCATCCCCTGAGTGGTTTGAATTTTTTCCCCATTGGTCCAAGAATTTATGGCACCTCAAGGCAGTGTGCCAAAGGCTGCCTTCCCCTGATCCAACAACATGGCGGCCTCTGTTCCCCCTGCTCTCTGGATTGGAAAAGGAAGCAGAGGAGGAAATGTGGGGGAGAGGAGAGTGTTGGGCTAGAGTGACCATGGAAAGGTGGAGAGCGGTGGGCGAGAGTGTTAGTGGAAGCGTAGAGGTGGCAGAGGATGCTTCCTTCATGATTGAAGGATGAACTTCAATCTCAAGTCCTGAGCTGGTCCATTTGGACCTCCTATACACTGGGGAACTGCTGCTTCATGTGACAGACTGTGGGTCCGACTCAGTAGGTAGCAGCTCCCTCATAACACAATATCCCTAATAATATCCCCCAAGAGCCCCCTGCTCTCGTTGGGGCCCCCCTACCCATTCCCCCTACCCTACCCCCTACCCATTCCCCGTACCTTGATTTTCCCTTCATGGTTTATGTTCTGATGTGGAACTCCCAGCAGCTGGCGTGGTAGGGGTTTTACTCGTCTCCGGCTTTGGTCTTGATTCCAGGACTGCTGCTGGCTTGACCTCCTTTTGAGGTCCTGCGCTTGCCTTCCGGTCTGGGACCCCTGCTGCTGCCTTGACCTCCTTTAGGGGCCCTGCGCTTGCCTTCCGGTCCGGGACCCCTGCTGCTGTCTTGACCTCCTTTTGGGGCCCTGCGCTTGCCTTCCGGTCCGGGACCCCTGCTGCTGTCTTGACCTCCTTTTGGGGTCCTGTGCTTGCCTTCCGGTCCGGGACCCCTGCTGCTGCCTTGACCTCCTTTAGGGGCCCTGCGCTTGCCTTCCGGTCTGGGACCCCTGCTGCTGCCTTGACCTCCTTTAGGGGCCCTGTGCTTGCCTT
>NC_089835.1:3030904-3070904 GCF_035046505.1 Tiliqua scincoides
AATCCAGAAGAGAAGACGTGTGTTCTGCTTCGCAGACTTGATCCTTATTTTCTGGCGAAGGAAATGACTCTTTTACCCTGACCAAAAACGACAGGTTGCAACGACAGAAGGAAATGGTGGATTCTTCCCCACTGGAGAACTTCAAGCAGAGGCTGGACAGGAACCTCAGGGATTGGACTAGATGACCTCATTGGTACCTTCTAACTATAGGATTCCATGTATTCTCAGCTGCCAGGGTACTGGGAGCAAACGTGGTGTCCCCTTAGCGATGGTGCATCAGATGTGACCACTGTCACCGGGATTGAACGGGCGACCTGTCAATGCTTGACATGGCCCATCTAGTCCAGCTTCCTGTATCTCACAGTGGCCCCCCAGATGCCTCATAGAGCACACAAGACCCCTGTACCCTGTTGCCATCCCCTTGCACCTGGCATTCTGAAGCAGCCCCTTTCTAAAACCATGAGGTTCCACAGCCCCATCACGTCTTATAACCTGTGATGGACTGAAATCTGTCCAGTTCCCTTTTTTTAAGGCAGCTAGGCCAGTCACCTCTTGTTTACAACCCTGAAACAAGTGCTCCAGTGGCAAGGAGTTCCACAGATTCATCACATGCTGGGTCAAGAAATATTTTTTTGGGGGGGTCAGTTGTTCCAACTCCCCTGCCGCTTTTGTAAAGAGAGATGACAGGAAAATTCTGGACCCCTTCCCTGGCTGAGATGCGGTCCAAACAAAACAAAAACCTCCCCGGGTTTCAGAGTATCAAATGAATTCGGAGTTTTCTCTCCAGTCTGAGAGGAGAAAAAAAGATCCCAAGACAGGAAGCTTTGAATGAGAAAAGGCCAAGAAAACATCCCTTGATCTGGGGGTCTTGGCTTCAATTTCAAAGCTGGGGGGCGGAACAACTAGGCAGGTCAGTATGTTCTAAATGCACGTTTGGGGCCAAACCGCAACCTTGCTGACTACAGCGAATAAGGGCCTCTTGTTTAAAGCCCTGGATTCATGGACAGGTAAGAAGCTGGCCAAAAGGGAACAAGCCCCTTCTGTGGGACCAGGCGACCCAGCCCACTGGAAGAATTTTTGGAATGCTTCACTTCAAACAAACCTTCCCAGGTCATCCCCTTCTGGAGGAACAAATGTCCCTTTGTGCTACAGGAACTGGGCAGGAAAGAAGAGGTCTTCACCTCTTGGAGGGCATTAGCGAGAAGGAGGCAACCAGGTAGCTCTTTTTTTAGCAGGGGGAGGATTAATGTGCAGCTGGGACTATCAAGGGGCTAGGAGGCAGGGTCTGAGTGATTTGGGCTCATAGGGGTGAGGCTTGCTCAGTTTCGGCACCTTGGGGTAGTGTCATGAATACCTACAGTTCAGGCCTAGTAGCATTGCAAGGCCTGAACCAAGCTAAAACAGTAACACAGAAGGGGCTTGCATTTCCAAGCTGCTAGGAATTTACAACTCAATGGAAGGTGATTATGTAGCACCTAGGCAGCCAGAAAGATGCCCATCAAGGATGGAATGCAGCTGCAGATCTCCAGGGGGGAGGGAAGAGCTGAGAGGGCGAGCTTCCAGCCCCACTTCCAGAGGACAGGGTCTTGGTTCCTTGTCTCTTGGTGAGAGAGGTGGTGGGTGCACATCCTGCCCCGCCAGGACCATGTGGCCTCTTAGGTAACTGGCCTGAGGATCTACAAGAGAAGTTGACCCAGGTGAGAGTCAGAGAACACTAGAGTTAGCCAGTTAGCTTTGTTGTTTTATGCTGATATGTTTCCTAGAAGGTTTTTATGCCTCTAGCATTTGCTGCCTTTTGTAACCTTTTTGTAACCCTATGTACTTAATAAAGTAAAAAATCTTTTTACCATGTTGGTTCATTGTCTGTTGGGGACAAAGATTCAGAATCCTGCCTAGCTGTTCAGCAAGCTACCAAACATCCTCATTGTGGACTAGTAACTTGAGGACTGAGAAGTGCTCAGTGCCTACAAGGGATATAGTTAAGCCTAGAGGGTCTCGGGTTCCCTGGACTGAGGCACTGGCTCTTACAGGGTGGTGGCAGTACTACCGAACAGGGATCTTTGAGGGCTCTAGGGTTCAGAACCAACAACTCTGAGCACCCCAAAACCCTGGGAGTGTGAGACCAAGTCTACGACAGGTAGGGAGTCCTGGACAGAATTTGCTGCCCCAAGGTGTGGAGATCACCACTAGCTCAGATGGCTTTAACAGCATGAAACAAATTCACAGACAAGAGTAGGTCCGCCCTAACATGGACAGATAGGAAGCCTGTCACAGGGAAGTGGTTCTGCTGATTGTCCTGGTACTTCCAGGTTCAGAGGCAGTCTACCTGTGAAAACCAGTTGCGAGGGTGGGGCAGGGCTGTCTACCACCTGCGCGCTCCCTAGAGGCATGCGATAGGCTACTGTGGGGTGATGGAGATCCTTCTGGCCCATGATGTTCTTATATGGGGTAACTAGGGGAAAACAGCCCTGCTTTAATGACTCAAAATTCTTTGTTGCTTGAACAAAATACCTGACACCAAAAACATGGCAATAAATAAATAAATTAAATTAAATGGGCAGATAATGTAGCTCAGGTTGGCAAGCTTATCACATGCAGAATTTCATAATGTGGGGGATTATGGAGAAAGTTGGCCCCAAATTAAGGAGTTGGCCCCAAATTAAAGAGGAAGGACTCTTTCCACATCCTTAGAGATTATATTTCTGTAAGGCAAAGCAATTAGTAAGAGAGCTTCAGTTAGGAAGCCTGTACACATAGGCGGGCCCTATGGAAAATAAGCGAATAACAGCCCAATTCTATCCACACTTTCCTGGGAGTAAGCCCCATTGACTCTAACGGGACTTGCTTCTGCGTAGACATGCATAGGATTGGGCTGTAAATCAACAACCTTTATGGGAAGACAATAAACTCTGACTTTGCAATCCTATGTGTGTTTACTCACGAGTAAATCCCATTGTGTTCTGCGGACTGACTCCCATGAATGTTGGCCAGTCCAAAATCATTCCCTGATTTTGGCATGTATTTTCAGGACATGCATGTTTTTCTGGACAGCAAATGCTCCGTCGTGGAAACATTCCTGTTTGATACCCTGAAGAGCTGCTGCCAGTCAGTGCCAAGAACCGGGGACTGACTCAGCATGGCAGCGTCATGGGCTCATCAGTAGCATCCATAGAGCTCAGTTGACAGCAACTGTTACCCTGCACATGCCTGATCTCGGAAGCTAAGCAGGGTCAGGCCTGGTTAGTACTTGGATGGGAGACCGCTTGGGAATACCAGGTGCTGTAGGTTTATACCATAGTCCTTTGAGACTGAAGGTTGCCAGCCATAGAGGATGCTCTGCAGGCATCTCAGGTTCAGTCTCTACAGCTCCAGGTAGGGCTGGGAAGGACCCCTTTGGTTTGAAACTGGGGGAGACACTGCCAGTCAGTGCTTGACAGTACTGACCTAGATGGACCAAGGACCTGACTCAGTAGGCAGCAGCTGAAATGGGACAGCTAGCCCAGACACAGGTTGACTGTCTCAGCAAGAACACAGCTTATAGACCGGGCAGCTTGGCGGCCAGCCGACATTCAGCTGAGGGTTGTTTTTAAATCTGAGAAAGAGCTGCCTGGGGGAATCAAAGGGGGCTTTGTCTGTCTACCCCCTGTTTGTGGCTTGCGCAACTGGCACCTCCTTTTGCATTTGTTAACCCTCCAGTGCCAGTGTTTCCAGGCTCAATGAAGCCATGGGGGGGGGGAAGAGAGATGGCTGCAGGAGACAAGGGATTTATGCCCCAATGTGGCCTGCGCATTAGGAATAGATGGGTGAAGGGGACCCAGATGGGTACATGGAGCAATCAAAGTGATCACTTACAGATTATCACTGTGTAACATGAACATTGTTTAGGCTGGATTTAATGTACAAGTCAAAGGTGCTGATTCCAATGGTAATTATTATTATTATTATTATTAACAGTATTTATATACCGCTTTTCAACTAAAAGTTCACAAAGCAGTTTACAGAGAAATCAAATAACTAAATGGCTCCCTGTCCCCAAAGGGCTCACAATCTAAAAAGATGCAAAGGAATACCAGCAGACAGTTGCTGGGGTGAGGTGGGCCAGTTACTCTCCCCCTGCTAAAAAAAGGAGCACCCACTTGAAAAAGTGCCTCTTACCCAATCTTAATTTTTTTTTTTTGCATCCTCCAAACTTTCTTCGTTATCTGAAATCTCGTGTTCGTATCTATCCTATTTCCTAAGAATGTGTCGTACGCACGTTGTCTTCTACAACTGCCGAGCGCAAACTGTGGCCAGACTGTTGGTGCGATGCCAAAAATAGCAGCATTTTTGGAATCTGCACACCAAAATGAATAAGCACTGAAATGCTCAAAGCTGTGTCCAAGTTTTGTTACACAGTGTGATGAACGGCCATGATAGGCCAGCCCTGTCATAAATGAGTCTTGGTTAGGGTGTGTGTGTGTAGGAAGGGGGAGAGAGAAATGCATGCCGATACACGTGTTTGAATCCCAAAGACTGTTTTACAGCATGAGTGTCATACCCTGGCACACGTGTGATCACCCTGCCAAACACTGGTGGCTGTCTAGCCATGTGCTTTGAGGATTAGACTGTTTACATGCAAAGAATTCCCCCCACCCTTGATTCCCCTCTGAGTCCATAAACACTTCCAACCCAGCGCCACCCTCCAGCCCTAGGGAAAAGAAAACCCTTTAATTCAATTTATAAAAACTTACACACCCATATGATTCATTTCTGTCCCTGGCTTGAAGTAAAAAAAAAAGAGAGAGACTAGGAAGGGGGGGAACTCTTTCTGAAAGACAGACACAGGCAAAAAATTAGCAGAGATTCTGTTCACAACTGTGATCTTGCAGATGCCTGATCTTGGAAGCTAAGCAGGGTCAGGCCTGGCTAGTACTTGGATGGGAGACCACCTGGGAATACTGGGTGCTGTAGGCTTATACCACAGTCTTTCGAGACTGAAGGTTGCCAACCATGTCTGTTCACAAAACGATGGACAATCATCATCATCACAGTCAGTCCCAACACTGATCGCAAAACAAAAACAGTTTGTTCTGAAGCTGCATTGATGGCAGAAGTTCATTCAAACACCTTCCCAGAACTTTTGAAACCACAGTTCCTGGTTTGCACATGATACAGCACAAGACTGGTGCCAGATCTTTCGGGGGGGGGGGGGGTTCTTGGACACATGAACCTCCCTTTAAATGAACATAAGAACATAAGAACAGCCCCACTGGATCAGTCCAGCTTCTAGTATCCCACAGCGGCCCACCAAATGCCCCAGGGAGCACACCAGATAACAAGAGACCTGCAAGGCCTCCTGGGAATTGTACTTAAGAACATAAGAACAGCCCCACTGGATCAGGCCACAGGCCCATCTAGTCCAGCTTCCTGTATCTCACAGCGGCCCACCAAATGCCCCAGGGAGCACACCAGATAACAAGAGACCTGCACGGCTTCCTGGGAATTGTAGTTAAGAACATAAGAACAGCCCCACTGGATCAGGCCACAGGCCCATCTAGTCCAGCTTCCTGTATCTCACAGCAGCCCACCAAATGCCCCAGGGAGCACACCAGATAACAAGAGACCTGCAAGGCTTCCTGGGAATTGTACTTAAGAACATAAGAACAGCCCCACTGGATCAGGCCAGAGGCCCATCTAGTCCAGCTTCCTGCATCTCACAGCGGCCCACCACATGCCCCAGGGAGCACACCAGATAACAAGATACCTCATCCTGGTGCCCTCCCTTGCATCTGGCATTCTGACACAGCCCATTTCTAAAATCAGGAGGTTGCACATACACATCATGGCCAGGAACCCGTAATGGATTTTTCCTCCAGAATCTTGTCCAATCCCTTTTTAAAGGCGTCCAGGCCAGACGCCATCACCACATCCTGTGGCAAGGAGTTCCACGGACCAACCACACGCCAGCTCCCCCCCCCCCACGGGGCAGGAATTTCTCTTTTGCCTTTCTCCAGCAGCAGCATAATGGAGAACTTCACCCACTGGGGCTGTTGCTCTCCCCCCCCCCACTCCCGCCTAGCCCAGAGCATTCTGCTTTCCTGCCCGAGGAACTGCAGTACCCTCTCTGGCCATCCCTTGGGTGGCGCTGCAGTGCAGCTGAGATCAGGGCAGTGACTCCCTCTGCCCTTGTGAGGTAGGGAGCCAAGCACCAGGGCTTTCTGAAGAAGGAGAGGGCAGGTCTCTGCCCCCAGGGAATTACAATTTAGATATTGACCCAAGGGAGAGAAGGAGAGGGGAAACAGAACAGAGTGTGTGAGTGTTTCTACCTCCTCAGAAACTGCCAGCACACACTTTGCCTTTCTTCTTTCCCTGAGCCCCTGGGGAAAAGAGGGTCGCCTTACCACCCTCGCTTCAGCCCCACGTCTTACGTGAAGTGCACCTATCCACACCGGCCAAGGAAGGCTGTCATTCAGAGAGGCATCCCTTGCGCTTCGTGGATCCTCAGCCAAAAATCTGCTCCACCAAAGCCTGGTCGCTGTGAAGGAACGTGAAGAGCCATCATTGTCCCACCTGATTTCTTTGCGTCATCCCCAAAGCTGCACCCCAAAAACCGCGAGAGATCTGACCAGCAAGCATTCCTGGCTGCTCACCTGTCACTCTGCCACTGTGCTAGGCCAGAGATTAACTGACAGGCTGCAATCCTAACCACACTTTCCTGAGAGTAATTTAAGAAGGGGGGGTCAATCAGGCATCTTTCCCCAGACCCCGGAAGCTAATCTTCCTTTGTGCCACAACTGGTAGCTATAGCAGCACTTGGTGAAGCAGGTTGGTCACCAAGCCACTGTCCAGATCCTGTGAACCGTGGAGGCGTTTGGGCCAAGCTCCTGCTTTCTGAACCATGGAGGAACCCCAGCCTTGTAGGGTACCTCAAGTCAGCACGACAGTGTAGATCCCAGAGAACACAAACACATCCTCACCTAACCGCACAACTCCAGCATCAAGTGGTTCAGTCCTTTCCAGGGAAGGACTATCCTGCTCAAAGTGCTCACTGAGGGCTCCTCAGTCGGGCTTCTCAGGGGATGTGAAGTTAGGATGGTGTAGTGGTTTGGGAATTGAATTTAGACCAGGAAGATCCAGGTTCAAATCCCCACTCAGTCACAAAGCTTCCTGGGTGAGGCTTTGGGTCTCCCAGCCTCACCTCTCGCCTACCTCACAGGGTTGTCGTGAGGACAAAAAGAGGGAAAGAATCATGTACACTGAGCTCCTTGGAGGATGAGGAATGCCCTGGGGCATTTGGTGGGCCGCTGTGAGATACAGGAAGCTGGACTAGATGGGCCTATGGCCTGATTCAGTGGGGCTGTTCTTATGTTCTTAACTACAATTCCCAGGAAGCCTTGCAGGTCTCCTGTTATCTGGTGTGCTCCCTGGGGCATTTGGTGGGCCGCTGTGAGATACAGGAAGCTGGACTAGATGGGCCTATGGCCTGATCCAGCGGGGCTGTTCTTATGTTCTTAACTACAGTTCCCAGGAAGCCTTGCAGGTCTCTTGTTATCTGGTGTGCTCCCTGGGGCATTTGGTGGGCCGCTGTGAGATACAGGAAGCTGGACTAGATGGGCCTGTGGCCTGATCCAGCGGGGCTGTTCTTATGTTCTTAACTACAATTCCCAGGAAGCCTTGCATGTCCCTTGTTATCAGGTGTGCTCCCTGGGGCATTTGGTGGGCCACTGTGAGATACAGGAAGCTGGACTAGATGGGCCTATGGCCTGATCCAGTGGGGCTGTTCTTATGTTCTTATGAGGAAGGGGGTCATAAAAAAGTGAAAAATAAAATAAATAAGGCTCCTTGGAGAGATGTTCCACCGACTTCATTTCCAGTCTCCGTTTTGGCCAGGACGGGAGAGTGAGCTGACTCAGCTCCAGCTGCCTGGATCTCTGGGACACACACAGAAATTGTTTATTCTCCCAAACTTCAGCCAATAAAGAGGAGAAGGTTCAAGCATGAGTCAGGTCCACTCCCAGATAAAATTAACTGCTGATCCCGCACATGGGCAAGGAGGTAACCGAATGACGGCCTGGAGGGGAGAGTGGAAACCACAGGGGCCCAGGAGTCAAGGCCAGCGGTGGACACCATGTGAGGCAGGAGCAAAGAGGTATCTCCCCATTTCTAAGTGTCATGTTTACTCACATTCCCTCCCCCCCCCAGACAGCATGAGCAAAGGGTCAGTCGATACTTGTGATAAGCAAACTCAAGCGGCACAGTCCTTTCCCAGAGAGGACTGAACCACTTGATGATGCTGTAGTGGTGTGTAGTGAAGGTTTTTTTGTGTGTGTGGAGGAGCTGGAGAAAGAAGTTTGCTCTGCCTGAGACCCTGGAAAGCTGCTGACAGCCAGTGCCTGGACTAGGTAGAACATCTGCCTGGTTCTGTAGATGACAATCTATGCTGAAGGCCCATGATTGAGCAGTATAGTATACGCAGAAGATACCAGGTTCAATCCCGGCAGCCTCTTCAGAGAGGGACGAGAAAGACCCCCCCAGCTGAAATCACTGGGGAGCGGCTGCCAACCAGTGCCTGACAACCCTAAGTTAGGTGGACCAAAGACTGGACTCAGCAGGCAGTGTAAAAAAAAAAATCAAACCTGTAAGAGCAGGTTACTGGCCACTAGTGCTGCACTAAGTTGGAATCGCACAATATCAGGCTGTGTTAATACGACCCACAAGCTTCAATGAAAGGCACAGCCAGGGTCAGCTCAATAGCTTCTAGGCTTCAGGTGGCTTGCACCAGATGTTGCCCCCCCTTTGCCACTCAGCATGCTAGCTGTCACCGCCCCTTCCACTCCTGAAAGAAAGACAAGAGAGGAGAGTGGTGGACAAGAGAACATAAGAACAGCCCCACTGGATCAGGCCATAGGCCCATCTAGTCCAGCTTCCTGTGTCTCGCAGCAGCCCACCAAATGCCCCAGGGAGCACACCAGATAACAAGAGACCTCATCCTGGTGCCCTCCCTGGAATCTGGCATTCTGACTTAACCCATTTCTAAAATCAGGAGGTTGCACATACACATCATGGCTTGTACCCGATAATGGATTTTTCCTCCAGAAACTTGTCCAATCCCCTTTTAAAGGCGTCTAGGCTAGACGCCAGCACCACATCCTGTGGCAAGGAGTTCCACAGACTCCTTGTCTGTGTCAAGAGTGTCAGAGAGGCAGAAGTGTTTGTGCACATCTTTGTCCTCAGGTTTTTCTGATGTTCCCCAGGATCCAGGCTCTTCCTTCCAGTGCAAAATCTGATTTCGAGATCAGAGTGCACACAACCTCAAGCCGCTCTCAGCTACCGCCCAGCCTCAAGGTCTGCGGCTCCCCTGAACCTCTGCCCAAATGCAACTTGTGGTCCCCTCGCAACGCCACAGGCAAACCTGCAGAAATGCCAGCCCTCTGGGTGGCAGAGGAGGAGGCCAGTGACATATAAGGGATGCTGATTTTGCTTTGGACTTCCCAGGGAAATGGGTGACCTAACAGCTGTGGAAGAGTTTACACCATCTTCTTGCCCAACTCGCTGCCTGCTGGTGAGTGTTCAGGGGTGCCCAAGTGTATAAGACCTAAAGGGGAACTTTTGTGCCAGCTGCTTCCTGCTCTCTTCATCACCCAGCCGGAAGCAGGAATGACACTTGCGCCCTGGTGGTGGTCACGCTTCACACGTCACCACTTGCGCTCCAGTGGTCCTGATGGGGAACGGACAGGCATTCTGGGAAAAAAACCAGAGGGCACAAAGAGCAGGGAGAGAGTGTAGGGCAAATTCCTGAGGTCAGCACCTAAACAGCCACAGAGAAACTTTTGCACTGAGGACAACAGTGGCGGTTTTAGTTCTCCACCGCTGATTTTCGAGCTTCCACTTATGTCCTGATCTCTCCTCCTTAAAGGGAAGCCCAGTGAGAAAGCCTTGTCAATTTCACCACTGCCAGTTTCCTTCTCCATAGCTCCACTCTGGTGAAACTGACGTGTTTTTCTGGCCTCCCCATCCTGGCAATGACTCCCCCGCCTGCCTCAACCTTCCAGCCTCCATCTGCAAGCTGGGCATAATCTGCTTGCAAGGAGGACTACAGAGAAAATATACAAGGCATCTGCGTTCTGAAGGCTTGTTGCCCTCTGGCTGTATTTGATCCTAAGAGGAAAGAACTCAGCCTGGAAACCTTATAATGTGGTGGGTGTCAAACACATTCGCACCTGGGTCCACCTTTTAGAATGACAGTCTGCCAAGACCCACCAGAAGTGATGTCATTAACCTGGATGTAATCAATTTAGGTTCAAACTGAAGCCGCAGTCAGCCAGAGGTCCCATAACACAGTGCGCTCATGCGGTTCTTTTGCATAGCTTGGAATACAAACATTCCAGCTTTGAAGTTGAAGCAGAATGTAGACTTGGAGTCTTCTCCAACCACAAAGCCCTCCCCCCTTTCCAGTGTCCCATCTTCCCACCTGTTCAGGGCAAAGCACCAGATCTCTCTCCCACTGGGAGCCTCTACACCCTGTCTTTTCAGCTCTGTCTTTTCAACGGCAGCTGAGCTGGGTATTACATGTCCCACCTGAAATTGACTCACGACCCACTGAGTGGGTCCCGACCCACAGTTTGGGAAACACCATTTTAATGCATTCGTGCGTGACAGCAGACGGGCCTCTGAGGGCAATTCAGAAACAGAGCCCCATCTCCTCACCCCCGTATTTCCCTGAGGTCCAAGGGTACTTGTTGTCCCAGGCTAGACAGAAAAGCAGGCACTCCTATCCCAGATGTTCCCTGTCCCTTCCCTGAACGCACATCTGGAAACCATTGGCTTTTCCAGCCCGCAGCTCAAGGGCTTGTTAACTCTGCCAGCACCAGTTGCCAACAGCGACTCCAGCCTCAGGACGCACATGTGGGGAGGGGGGTCAAGTTGGAGAAATCTCCGTCCTGTTCCCATAACTCATCTAAGATTAGGGGGGAAAAGGAGGCATTAAGAGGGTGATGACTTTTCAAGATTTTATTCCACTCTGATTCCATCGACAACAAATTAACAGCAAGTCTGTTAACGGAAATACCCATCTCCGGGTGGGAGGACAAACATTTGTCCATAAATACCTCTGGCCTTGTCTCATTTAAGTGCATATTTCAATGTTCATGCTTGATCCAAGGCAGGGACTGAGACTGATTGGATGCACATGGGGGTAAGAACATGGAACGACCCCATCCTAGTTTGGAAAGCTAGAACATGGTGGGTTCAACAGCTAATGATAAATCACGTGGAACCTCCTTGTACAGGGACAGTATACCTGAGTACAAGCGGCTGTGCAGCAAGGGCGGGTAGGCCTTCAACTCTTGCCTGCGAGCTTTTCAGAGGCAACCGATGGGAAACAGGATCCTGGATGATGAACCTTTGGTCTGATGCAGCTGGGCGCCTCTGAAATCCATTGGTAGGGAATGGTGCTCTGTCTATGCTCAGAGGTACTCTTTGTCCAATATCACCCAATACAGAACTGGTAAGGGAGAAAATACATTTTCCCCTCTGCAGAAAATAGCAACAATTGCAAGGGGGGACCCACCTGAAATTGGCCCCTAGTGGGTCCCGACCCACAGTTTGAGAAACACCGGGTTAGAGAATTTGTAGCATCCTCACCAACCTATAACTCCTGTGGATCATTTGGGGGCAAAGATATGACAGTTAACCAAGTATAAGATTCATATCCATGTCAGTGAAGGATTGTGGGTGTCCCAAAATTTATTTGGGGGTGTAAACCCCCTTGCTACACAAAAACAACACATGGCCAGAATGATTCTTTTCGTACCTCATTGGGGACAGTCTTTGGGTGACAAGCACATCTGATACATGGCAAACAACAAGCTTATTTCGAGATAACAAGGGCAGGAAAATAAGTTCCTCATTCAAGTTGTTGCTTGTCCCTGTGAGGGATCAGGACCTGGGATCAATCAAGAACCAGCTCAAAAATCGTACTGGCTTTTCCACCCCAGATATGGCAATAAAAAGAGATTTCTCATTAGTGCTAGATATGGCTGGTGTCATAGGATCATAGAGTTGGAAGGGGTCTACAAGGTCATCTAGTCCAACCTCCCGCCTTAGGCAGGAAATCCTCTTAGGGCATCTCCAACAGGGGCTTGTCGAGTTCTGCTTGAGTATCTCTAGTGAGGATATCCTTTCTAGTCCTTTCTGTACCTCTATATTACTATCCATTATTGACATTATTACTGCCTCTTTAATAATAAATATATAAATAAATAGAACCCATGCCACTTTCACCCCTCCTTTCACGGTCCACCAATAACGGTCATCCACCCATGAATTTTGGGTCAGAAACATGCCTCTGAGCCCCGAAGCAAGCCTGTGACATCACAACCGACAAGTGCATCCAACTGCAGAGTGACTGGCCTGAAACAGAAGCCCACATTGACTTGAACTGGGTGCGAGTGTAGGATCTGGATGGCCAACCCAACAATTTCAGTGGGAGGGGAGCCCAGACGTTGGCTCGATAGCCAGCGTTCGGCGCATGTTGCAACCTCCTCCAGAGCACTGAATGGTGGAAATAGACATGCATGGAAGGGAAAGTGCAGAATTGTTCCCAGCTGTGGGGCTGGACGGCATTCCACAAGAGCTATGGCTATTGTTCGCCCCACAGAGCTGTTTGGGGCTCCAGGGTGAGAGGGTAATTAATCGTCTCTAGAGCAATTTTCCACAAGTGTACCATAGTGCACTGGTGTGGTCTGCCGGTTCTTATGTTCTTACAGGTGTGCTGCAAGTTTGGGGGGGAGGGTTGTTTATTTGTAGGAGGACCATTGGGGCACGTGAAGCCCCCCCACCGGCAGGGCGCTGCGCATTGTCAGTTGTCAAAAATGGGATGGCGCGCCTTGACAATTTTAGCGCCTCGTCAGCGTGCCGTGAGATGATAAGGGTCGAAAATCCCTGGGGCAGCTTCACACCCGAACGCAACAACCCTCTTGCGCCTGCAGGGTCCGTTCAATGCTGGTCAAGACCGTGGGCGCTACGAGGCAAGGCCCATCTTACAATTGCTCCTCATTCCTGAACGTGTGATTTGCCGCCCCGTGCAGGCCCCGTTCACCATCCAGGATGTTATCCTGGGATCCATGGAACACAGGCTTCTTCCGGCGGATGAAGAAATGCCAGACCAGGGCAGAAATCACCACGAGGACCAGGGCGGATGCCAGGCCTGCCGCGATGTAAACGTAGGGCATCTGGCGAGCGGGAGTCCGGACCACGCGGCACGGCCCGCGCTCCTGGTGCCCGTCGTCCGTGGGGCTTGAGCCAGCCTGGTTGGAGGCAACGATACAGAACAAGTATTCGGTGTCAGGCAACAAAGCCGAGACTGCAGCCATGCGGGACGTGCTGTTGAGGACCGGACCAGAGATGAAGCCCGCGCTGGTCGGCTGGTACAACAGCTGATATTCCTCTACTGTGGACCAGGGCGCGCACCAATGCAGGCTGACGCCGGCCTCGGTAGCATGGATGGTCTCTAGCCGTGGCGGCGCAGGGACTACGTTTGGGCCTGTGATCCCGGGGCACAAACAACCGCTGACTCTGTGCAGCTCAGAGCAGGGGACCTGCAGATGACGGCAGTGGTTGTAGTCGCAGCGCTGAGACGGCGCCTTTGGGGCCTCCGGTGTTTGGAGCTCCAGGATGTCAGAATAATAGTCTTCCGGAGTAGGCAAGGCAGCCTTCTCTTCGTCCGTTGCTGGGGCACTGCTCCCCAGGGGGTGAGGGGAGAGGTGGGCCTCTTGGAGGGGCACAGGCAATGGGTGCCCCATGCTTGTGGGGGAGCTCGGAGGGCACAGTGAGAGGATGCCGACTGCGGACAGGAATAGGATCTTCATGACTCCTGGTTACAGAGGGGCAAAAAAGAAGCACTGAGCATGGAAATTGGGACTTTGTAAAGAATTGCATAGAATCAGAATCCTTGAGTCGAAGGGGCACCACAAGGTCATCTAGTCCACCCCCTGCCTGTAGCAGGAAATCCTCCCAGAGCAGGAAATCTACCACCTCCCTCGGCAAGGCATTCCACCGCCAAACCCCCCCCCCCCAATGGTCAGGAATTTTTCCCCTGACGCCCAGTCAGATTCTCCGCTCCTGCAGTTTTGTACCCACTGGATCTAGTTCTACTCTCAGAGGCAGTCTGAGAACAAATTGGTTCCTTCTTCCATAGAACATCCCTTTAGGAATTTGAAGAGTGGTCTGCTGAGCGATCCTACTGAGCTCTAGCGAGGTGTAGTGGTTAGAGCAGAGGTGGGACTCGAGGTTGGCCGTTGGCAGAACACCCATGTCCATCATCAGAGGACCCTCCTGGCTGAGTTCTAAACCATCACTATTGGTGGCCCACTGTAGGTATGTAGAGGCACCGAATGGTTGGCAACCTTCAGTCTCGAAAGACTATGGTATAAGCCTACAGCACCTGGTATTCCCAGGCGGTCTCCCATCCAATTACTGACCAGGCCTGACCCTGCTTAGCTTCCGAGATCATGGGATAAGCCTACAGCACCTGGTATTCCCAGGCGGTCTCCCATCCAAGTACTAACCGGGCCTGACCCTGCTTAGCTTCCGAGATCATGGGATAAGCCTACAGCACTCGGTATTCCCAGGCGGTCTCCCATCCAAGTACTAACCGGGCCTGACCCTGCTTAGCTTCCCAGATCATGGGATAAGCCTACAGCACTCGGTATTCCCAGGCGGTCTCCCATCCAAGTACTAACCAGGCCTGACCCTGCTTAGCTTCCGAGATCATGGTAGAAGCCTACAGCACCCGGTATTCCCAGGCGGTCTCCCATCCAAGTACTAACCGGGCCTGACCCTGCTTAGCTTCCCAGATCATGGAATAAGCCTACAGCACCCGGTATTCCCAGGCAGTCTCCCATCCACGTACTAACCAGGCCTGACCCTGCTTAGCTTCCGAGATCATGGTAGAAGCCTACAGCATCCGGTATTCCCAGGCGGTCTCCCATCCAAGTACTAACCAGGCCTGACCCTGCTTAGCTTCCCAGATCATGGTATAAGCCTACAGCACCCGGTATTCCCAGGCGGTCTCCCATCCAAGTACTAACCAGGCCTGACCCTGCTTAGCTTCCGAGATAATGGTATAAGCCTACAGCATCCGGTATTCCCAGGCGGTCTCCCATCCAAGTACTAGCCAGGCCTGACCCTGCTTAGCTTCTGAGATCAGATGAGATCAGGCATGTGTTCTCTCTGGCTGCTGGAGAGTCACACCATGTCTTGCCTCTGCGAAGCACCACATTTCCCCCCTGCGTTCCTCCATCTCTCATTGCTCTGTGGAACCAATGGAGCCACCTCCATTCTCACACCCAGAAGCAAAAGTGAATTGCGCATTCCCCCTGTGCTTGCCGAGGAGCTTAGGGAACTAACAATCCCCCTGCTAGATCAGGTCAAAGGCGATCTAGTCCAGCATCCTGTTTCCCACACGGACGGCTCTGGGAAGCCCCACAAGTGCATCAGTGCTCAAATTATGGAGAGGAGAGAGGGACCGTGAATGAAAACAACCAGCCCAATTCCCCCCCCCCCATTTTAGCCAAATTATGGACTTTCTTGTAACACACTAAACACAGTCACCAAGAGGGTCATTCCGAAAGCTTCTGACACCCACCTCCCCAACTCTGTAATCTGAGCACAGATGATCACTCTGATCATGTTCTAACCCACGTCCATTTCCTTCTCCTTCCTCAGTTGTTGCCCTTGTAACTATCTAGATCGCTGGTCTTCAACCTTTTTTTGTGCCACAACCCCAATAAGTAAATAAGAAGCACTACTGGTTCTGCCCCCCTCCTCCTGGGACCCCATCCACCCATCCTGCCTGCCCTGTTTCCCCTACCTCTTGTGTCTTCACAACAATCCTGTGAGGTAGCTTTGTGAGCAGGGCCAGTTTTAGGAGCAAGACAGCAGGAAGAGGTTTTGCAGGATTTTATCACAGCTTTGATAAGGCACTACCGTTATTGGATTGGCTCCAAGCCCTCTCTTGTACTGACTTTAAAAGGTTAAAGTGGACCCCCCCCCCCGCCCAGTAAGGTTTCGTGACCCAGTTTGGGGTCATGTCCCCCAGTTTGAAGAACATTGATCTCGATTGTAAGCCCTTCAGGGCAGGGACCTAGCCTCTCATTCAGCACACATGTGCCATGCGCACGGCTGGAGCGGGTGTGACTTAATGGCTCATGCTAGCTCATGCTCATGAGCACATCTTGTTGGCATGCAAGAGGTTCCTGGCTCAATGCGTGCCTGAAATCCTCAAGGGCAGCTGCAGGTCGGTGCTGACAAAGTCGAAGGAGACTCAACTCTGTAGGCAGCAGCTTTGTGTGAGAGAGGAGCATCTTGGACACAGAGGTCTGTATGTGATAGTCCTCTTCCTTGGGGAAGAATTTGGAATTCTTTAGTCATTGAAATGGGGGGGGGGCATAAAATAAAGCCACACTCTGTGGCCAATCAAGGCTTGATTTAGGGGCTTCCAAGCTCATGCTGCTAGCGTCTAGGAAACGGCAACTAGGTCAGGCTATTGGTCTCTCTAGCTTAGCACCATCAAGCAGTAACTAGCAACATCTCTCTGGAGAGGGATCGTTTCCAGTGGATTGAAGCCGGGACCTTCAGCATGCAAGCAGGGACTCTGCCACAAACTATGACCCTTCCCCAAGGACTGTACCACAAACCGATACCAGCGTACCACTATCTGGTGCGAAGTGGAGCTAAATGCAGTGTGAACACAACTTGAGGCAGCGGAAGGGGTGCCCCCCCCACAACCAGTTTTACTCACCCAGCATCCTCCGGTGGATAGGGACCTTGGCTTTTGATTGCGAGGCAACCCAGAGGTGTCGGGGAAGGGTCTCCGGGATGATCCAAGCAACACAGCAGCCAATCAGCCAGGCGGCACCAGGAGCTGATGCTCAATGAGGGATGCTATAGACAAGAGAGTACCTCCAAGGACCAGAAGCCTCTGGGGGGGCACAAGCTGTCAGTGTTGGGGGGTCTGGTAGCTGTTTCCTCCTGCAGCCCAGGACAGACTCTTGAGATGACTTGCTTGGCAAGCACAGGGCTGCTTCTTGTTTCAGTGGCTGCAGCAACTTTTATATCCCCTGCTTAGCATGACCTCATCTCTCCCCCCACGCCTTCTACCCCCCCCTTGTGCATTTTGGGCCCAGCCAGTGGGAATGAGCAAAGTGCAGCCAAAGGGGTGGCCCCCTTCCCTCGCAGGTGTCTGCAAAGAAAACAAACAGAGCCTTATAAGGTCCGTTCCCATACTCGTCTCTCTGTCCTTTCAGTAAAAAGTGGAAGGATGGAATTTCGAGAGGATTTCAGAGGGGAGAGCGGAGAAGCAGAAAGAAAGAAGCTGGGTGTGTTGGTCCAGCCAGCAGATTATTCCTGGCTGAGCGACAGGCTAGTGGATGCTCATTCCAGACAGTGACTACTCCGGGTGCCAAGCCCTGTCTTGGGGCCATCCACTCATGGCAGAATCACCAGGATAGCCTCCTATTAGGAGCGGGGCCAAGACTAGCACTGATACGATCCTTTCATTTAAAAGAATCAGTTTTCCAAACTATTTCACAATCTTCATTTAGCTAGGCAGGCATTATTCCCATTTCGCAGGCCACAAACTGAGGCTAGCTTGCATGACACCCAAGGGCCACACAGGAAGGCTGTCGCTGATAGGGTGGCCACCTCTCTGACCCTCCCCTGGCTAGAGCTCCAGTGCAAATGGTTGCCACGCAGTCTTAGTGAGCTTTCAGCCCCCTGCCCAGTTGGCACAACATAAAAACCTCTGCCTGTGTTCAAGGTTGTTTCCCCTATTCTAGAAAACAGGGAAAACAGGGAAAAGAAAATATGCTTTTAAGGATTAAAAAAGAGCGAGCATTTCAAAAGGGCAGGCAGTACTCACTCTGCACATGCCCAGAGACATGGTCTTTCCAGTTTGTAACAACCTCGTGTCAGAACAGAAAAGCATTTTTCAGAGAGCTCGGAAGAACTTTGGCTTGAGCAAAAAACAAACAAAAGAAACAAAAAAAAACATCACTTTGTTCTGCTCGTGGTAAAAGCACTCTGCACATACTCAGAGGTACTCAGCCTAACACTAACCCTGCATCAGAATGTTTGAAAGCAAGAGGGGAACCCTTAACCTAACACAGTGTGGACATACACAAAACGCCCTGATTAAGGGGGTGTTCAGGAACAGAGCCAGGTAATTAAGGTTGCAACTCTATACACAATTACCTAGGAATATGTCTCATTGAACTCAAGAGATCTTCTGAGCAGAGATGCATTGGATTGCACTATCACAGTGGTTCCCACACATTTAGCACCAGGACCCACTTTTTAGAATGAGAATCTGTCAGGACCCACTGGAAGTGAGGTCACGACCAGAAGTGACATCATCAAGCAGGAAAATGTTTAACTAGGCTGCAATCCTACCCACACTCACCAAGGAGTAAGTCCCATTGACTATCATTCTTAAAAGAATATACATAGTAGCTTGTTACTTGTACAGGTCTATAATGTTTCCCCCAATGTAGTCACATCCCATGGGAGCATCAAGGCTAATATATTAAAAATAAAATATTGAAATGAATGGGGACCCACCTAAAATGGGCTTGCGACCCACAGATTGAGTAACACTGCACTATAAGATGCATTTTAACTTTTGGTAAATATTTGCTCAGTTGTTTTTCTGCTCTGAACAATCCCATGCTGCAAAACTCGTGACTTTGGTCTCTCAGGACCAATTTATGGCCTGCCACTCACTTTTACTTAATTTTTTCCTGAGTTTCAGGAAAAGACCCATCCCACGTTTTCAAATAATTCTGTTCCCCAGCGACTGGGCTCATCTCAAAAACATCTCCCTTGTGTGCTTTATATTTAAAAGAACAGACACTTCAAGGGATGAAAGTAATTTTTAAATTAAATTAGTGACATTAAATTAGAGAAAGATGTCCCAAATTAAACCATCACCTGCAAGGCATCTCTTACAGATGGGGCCAGTGGGATGTATTTCAAGCTGGGGGGAAAGAATAATTAGAATGAAAGAAAGAAAGAAAGAAAGAAAGAAAGAAAGAAAGAAAGAAAGAAAGAAAGAAAGAAAGAAAGAAAGCTGGACGGGTGGATGGACGGACGAAAGAAAGAAAGAAAGATGGATGGATGGATGGACGGACAGACGGACGAAAGAAAGATGGATGGACAGACAGAAGAAAGAAAGAAAGAAAGAAAGAAAGAAAGAATCAAGGCCCATGGAGGGATTGAGAACATTTGGGGGGGGGGGTGGAAAAATCCACTTTGTGCTGAGTCATTGTCGGGGGAGCCACTGACTCAGCAGCAGGGCTATGAATCCTTGCTCAGGGCCCTTCCAGGACTAAAAACCAGCTTTCAACAAGGATGAATTAATCCTGAAACATCCAACTGGCCTGATTGCACTTGGCATGGCTCAGTCATGTAAGAAATGACTCACTCAGCGCCTGCCGGTTGCGGGCCACAGACCTGCAAAATTTTACGCTTGCAAAAACGCTCACAATGCCGTCCTTGCATTCCGGGGGTTTTGCATCACTCGAGAAGGAAGGTTGAACTCTTTGGCACAAAGCCCGCCCCCCTCCAAACCGCACGTCTGAGATTTTCGTTGGCAAGGAGGGAAAGATGGACCGCGAGGCAGGTTGCTAAACGAAGGCCTCATTGCTCAGGAGAAAGGCATTTGGCGCGGAGACGGAGAGACAGGTTTAGAAAAAGAGAGACACGGCAGAGCACAAGAAAAGCATTGTTGGATCGGGTGGAATGACCAGCCAATGTCTGGTCTCCCCCGATGCCTCCAGGAAGCTCCAAAGCAAGGCATGAAGGCAACAGAGTTTCCCTGCCAGCATCTGCTGTTCTAAGGCAGGGGTCTCCAAACCCCAGCCCAGGGGCCAGATGTGGCCCATGGAGAGTCTCTATGCGGCCCGCAGCCAGCCTCTGGTCCCCTGAGAGCCTCTGGCCCAGTTGACCACCACAATCAGAGTTGTGCTTGTGGGGTGGGAGAATGGGGTCCATTTAAGTGTGTGTGCTTTATTTTTTTGAGCTGTGTTTGTGCTTGGAGAAATCCTGGACATTTGAACACATTCATTCATTCATTCATTCATTCATTCTAGTCATTCATCTAAGTTCCATCTCTAATGTATTTATTTAAATTTTATATTTAACTTTTTTTCCAATCCTTGACACCATGCCAGATATTTGATGTGGCCCTTAGGCCAAAAAGTTTAGAGACCCCTGCTCTAAGGTGAACTGCTCCTGGACATGGAGGTTCGATTTCCACATAACCCACACATGGGCCTTATGTTTTGACAACCCTGGTTTAGTACCCCCTTTTAGAACATTCTAAAGCCTGCAGCTGTTACCCCATCCCATGGTGTCTAATTCTATACTAATTAAAGCATAATTAATATAGAATTTAGTGAGTAAAGATGTCCTTTCCTTTTTTGACCATCCTGAATCTCTTGCTAGCCAGTTGCACTGGATGTTCTAGGACAGGGGGGTTAAACTCATTTCACACAGAGGGCTAAATAGTTTCCATGGCGCCTGCTGAGGGCCGGAAGTGACGTCATTAAGCAGGACGTCATTAAGCAGATTGTTGTTAAGCAGATGACGGACAGAAATCAGCACTTGGTTCTCACACAGAAACTCATTCGTTACGAGTGACAGAAGAGAAAAATCTGCAAATCTCGTTCATAATTTCAAGATATGGGAGAGTCCTGTTGTAATAGGGGCTGGAGAAACTGCTTCTGGGGGCCGCTTCGGGACCATGGGAACTTATGCTTCATACCCTGTAGCACTGATGGTTGTGATGGACGCAACAAGGAGGTGCATTGAGTTTGCGTGCCCTGCCCTGCCTTCTCCCGCACGCAAATGGGATGATGAGAAGTTTCCACTTGAAACTTTGTACAATACCAGCGTCCCTTGACACCCAGCCACAGGAAAATCTGTGGTGCACTATCCTTGCGCACCGATTGGTACAAAGCCACCGTTTCCTGTCTCGGGAGATAACCAGATACTGTACGCACTGCAAGAAGCTTCCACTCACATCCCTCATGCATGAAGTCAAGGCGCACTGCAGCTTATGACACTGTAATTATTGCAACACTACCAGGGCCAGTGTGCGGGTGGTGTCTAAAAACATGTGCAGGGGTCATACTTTTGGCCAATTTTGCCAGCCCAGCAAATGTTTGTGTTGGGGGGGGGTGATCGCCCCTTCCTGTAAAAACTTGTTCCTGTTTACTCAGAAGTAAGCCCCACTGGCTGCACACACTTATTGGGCAGTAAGGCCCACTGAATTAAGGGGAGTTACTCTGATGTCAACCTTCTCCCGGCTGGGAGAGGGTTCTTGTTTTGAGGATACATTCCTGGGTGGGAATTGTAATGGCACAGCCCAATCCAGGCATTCTCTGAATTTTGCAAGGGGGGGGGGAGGAAGCATAATTTTCTCGCAAGCTCCAAAACTGCTGGATCAAGCTAAGCCATCTAGTCCAGTATGCTGTTTTCCACTGGGACCCACTAGCTGCTTTGGGGGAAGCCTACAGGCAAGTGAACAAGACCAACTTCTCTCCCACTCTTGCTCCACTGCAATTGGTACCCACTGAAGCCAAAGGTGGTGCGCAGCCATCAACAGACCTGACCTTCTCCATGAGTTCACCCAATCCCCTTTGGAAGCCACCCAAGCTAGTGGCCTCATGTGGCAGTGAGTTCCACAGACTCATCACACAAAGTGTCAAGAAGTCCTTTTCTCTGGCAGCAGGAGATTTAGGACATTGATAGCATGATCCTATGCGTATCTACTCAGAAGTAAGTCCCATTGTGTCCAGTGAGGTTTACTGCCAGAAAAGTGTGCATAGGATTGCAACCCTAGGGTCAGTGGATGAGCCAGTTTGGTTCCAGTTATGGCAAGGAGGAGAAAATGTTCTCTCCATCCTCTCCACCCCAGCCATAATTTTATTAGTCTCATTCTCTCCCTTAAGGGCCATCTTTCCCCCACCCCCAGCTAAAAATCCCCCACCATGTTAGTCTTTCCTGGCCTCTGAGCGGCCCGCTTGGAGGCAGGCTGTGCAGCATGGCCTTTCCCAGTTTGAAGAGACACTTGGCCAACAGTCTGAGGCTAAGAGGCAAAGAAGGAAGGCCCACAGCCAGGGGGACAGACCAGGGACAGACTGCACTTGCTCCCGTTGTGGAAGGGATTGTCACTCCCGGATTGGCCTTTTCAGCCACACTAGACGCTGTTCCAGAACCACCATTCAGAGCGCAATACCAGAGTCTTTCGAGACTGAAGGTTGCCAACTGATACAACTGATAGTCTTTCCTTGAAAGGAAGGTTCTCCAGCCCTCTTGAACACATTGCCTGTCTTCGTCGGCACCTTTTCCAACTAGAAGACCGAGTGGTCACCTGGGACTCCTCTCGGCTCCCCAGAGGTCATCCAAATCCTTTCCCAAGTGACCCTTGCAAATTAAATTATGCAAGCCTGAGCATGAGGCCCAAGAAAAACCGACGAACTTCCCTCCCACCCATGAGATTGCCAAAGTGATGATGGGGGTGGGTGGTGAGCTGGTACCCCAAAACATTTCCATGCGTCAGCAGCACATCCCAGTGGCATTCCACCCCCGAGCTTGGAGCTCGCATACGGGCAAAGCAATGCATCATCCCAGACTAGATGTTCTGGAACTGGAGGTAGACACACCCATGTGCAGGGTGACAACCCACAAGGATATTACGCAAGTGTTACTAGTTACCTCTGGAATGCAGACCTCCTGCGTCCCCTTGCTGGGAAGGAGGGGGGTAATATACTCACTTTCCCTTCCCAGGAAAACTGGAGGGCAGGTCAGATTGTACAGGACCCAGTATGGGCAAGCGTTGCTTGGAAAATTAGTGAAGTGGCCAAGGGGGGGGGGGGAAACTGTCCCTCCATTGCTGCTTCAAGCCAGTGTACCTTGGCTTCCGGCTTCCTAAAGACCAGCATTTTAACCATGGGTTGTGACTTTTGTGGGTTACACAACACTGCCCCACCAAAACTTCCAGGTTGCCGAGCCTTCAGTTTATCATGTGCAGTGGTCTTTGGGCCACCCCAAGCTTCGTTGTGTTCTTGCTAATTAAAACACACTCATGTCGTGAGAATGGATGATGGCCGGATCCCAAAGGATCTCCTCTGTGGAGAACTCGTGCAAGGAAAGCGCCCTACAGGTAGACCACAGCTGCGATACAAGGAGATCTGCAAGAGGGATCTGAAAGCCTTAGGAGTGGACCTCAACAGGTGGGAAACCCTGGCCTGTGAGCGGCCCGCTTGGAGGCAGGCTGTGCAGCATGGCCTTTCCCAGTTTGAAGAGACACTTGGCCAACAGTCTGAGGCAAAGAAGGAAGGCCCATAGCCAGGGAGACAGGCCAGGGACAGACTGCACTTGCTCCCGGTGTGGAAGGGATTGTCACTCCCGAATCGGCCTTTTCAGCCACACTAGACGCTGTTCCAGAACCACCATTCAGAGCGCAATACCAGAGTCTTTCGAGACTGAAGGTTGCCAACAACATCAGCAAGAACGCAAGACAAGCCCCCAAAGAACTTGAAGAAAAAAAAATCCTCAAAATTTAAGGGAGAGGTTACAGCTTAGTGATGACGGCAGTTCACGCTTGGCCCTTCTGCATGCAAAAGTTGATGCCAAGTGGGCTGAGAAAGACCCCTTGTCCAAAACATTGATGCTGGCAGTCAGGGCAGCCAGTGCCCAGCTAACGGGCATCAAAGGTCTAACTCTAAGACAGCTTCCTATGCTCTGAATTTCAACGCGTTGTCATGAGGTCAGGCCCGTATACTGGCGCCCCCTTGAGCTCTATGGAAAAGGGGTAGGAAGAAAGCAGCCCATCAATATTTAGTGGTAGCAGGTAAATTTTTTTTTATTAAGTTACAGTGTCTCCGGGCAAGTTGGGGCAAAGGGGCTGGAATGTAAACACAAGCTGGGAGCAGACGCATCCCCTGGGAGAGCAAGGCCAACACTACAAGTGCAAAAAACCCGGAGGAAGGAGCTCGCGCCACCCTAACCAAACCGCTTCAAGAACTGGAGCAGACGCTCCTCTGACGAATCTCCGACCCTGGTGTGGGTTCCTTCCCTCCCAGCGACAGTAGATCGGTGGGGTCTTGGGAAGGTGCTGGGAAGTTGGCCTCCGTGAGCAGGGAGGAGTTTTCCACAGACTCAAACTCTGCCTCTGTGGAATTAAAGGAGAAGAAGCCGGGTCAGTCTGTTGCAACTGCAGTTCCCAGTTAGACCCAGTATGTCAACATGAATTAGGGAAACGAGATCGGTTTCCCTATCAGAGCCTATATAGATTCCTGCTTTAACACAGTGTTCTTCAACCTTGGGACTGTGACCCTAATGGGGTCGCAAAGCCTCAGCTGTGGGGTCGGGCCAACTTACAGGAATAAAAACAGTTGAAGACCACCGGACTAGAGCACCACCAGGTAAAGGGAGGAGACCTCAGCTGTACCCCTTCAGGTGCCAGGCGATTCATTCATTTCGTTCCACCTTCATTGGCATAAAAGGTGCCAGGCGATTGTGCCCCAGTCCTGCTCAGGCTGGCTGAAATAGCTTTCACTAGTGGCAGTCTTCGTGGTGACTTTTTCTGCCCGCTCCAATAAGAATATTGGGTTATAGTGAACAGTGCTGGGAGAGGGCTACGGGGCAGGGAGTGGGCAGAAAGGGTCCCAGGATTGGGGTGGGATTGACAGTGGGTCTCCAGTCTCACACTTCATCGGGGTCGTGGCATGAAAAAGGTTGAAGGCCGCCACTTTAACAGAAGCAAATATGGACAATAAATGGGAATCCATTCTTTTTCATTGGATACAGGGGATCTGGTTTTTAAAAGGCACTCATTCGTTTAAAGGGTGCGTTACTTCAGTGACAAGAACCCAACTGCTCTCCAGTGGCTTTCCAATTTCTGGCCAATTCTATTCTTGTGGGACCCGAGTATCTAATCACTGATGCCAACAGGCTGGCATCTAGAAATCACCCACCTGCTCCAGACAGCTCCTCTTTTTCCGCAGCACCCAAATCTTCTGGCTGGGATGAGGGAACCTCTTCACCTTCTTCAGGACCTGAGAAGGAGAGAAAGTTAAGTCTGGATTCTGAGCAAAGATGACAGTGGCCCCTTTAAGAGGAAAATATTCTCATCTACTGGCATCTCTGCTCTGCTTTCCTCTTAATCCCATGCATCAACTGACTCATAGGTATTGGCAACCTTCAGTCTGGAAAGACTCTGGTATCGTGCTCTGAAAGGTGGTTCTGGAACAGCGTCTAGTGCGGCTGAAAAGGCCAATCCGGGAGTGACAATCCCTTCCACAACGGGAGCAAGTGTAGTGTGTCCCTGGTCTGTCTCCCTGGCTGTGGGCCTTCCTTCTTTGCCTCTTTGCCTCCATCTGTTGGCCAAGTGTCTCTTCAAACTGGGAAAGGCCATGCTGCACAGCCTGCCTCCAAGCGGGCCGCTCAGAGGCCAGGGTTTCCCACTTGTTGAGGTCCACTCCTAAGGCCTTCAGATCCCTCTTGCAGATGCCCTTGTATCGCAGCTGTGGTCTACCTGTAGGGCGCTTTCCTTGCACGAGTTCTCCATAGAGGAGATCCTTTGGGATCCGGCCATCATCCATTCTCACGACATGACCGAGCCAACGCAGGCGTCTGTTTCAGCAGTGCGTACATGCTAGGGATTCCAGCACGTTCCAGGACTGTGTTGTTTGGAACTTTGTCCTGCCAGGTGATGCCGAGAATGCGTCGGAGGCAGCGCATGTGGAAAGCATTCAGTTTCCTCTCCTGTTGTGAGTGAAGAGTCCATGACTCACTGCAGTACAGAAGTGTACTCAGGACGCAAGCTCTGTAGACCTGGATCCTGGTATGTTCCGTCAGCTTCTTGTTGGACCAGACTCTCTTTGTGAGTCTGGAAAACGTGGTGGCTGCTTTACCGATGCGTTTGTTTAGCTCGGTATCGAGAGAAAGAGTGACTCAACTGACTCAACAGACACACCAAACACTCCAAGCACAGTTTGGGTGACCACGTCCAAGAACCAACTACGATTTCAGCTTCCAAACTTAAGAAGCTGCCTCAGCTGGACAGACACTTGGCTTGGCAAGCTCAGACACCGGCTGGCGGCAGTGCTCCCAGGTTTCAGACAGGGTTTTCCCAGCCATACTCTTCCAGGGATCAAACTTGGAACTTTGGAACTCAGAACATTCAAGGTGCTAGTTTTGACTTCTAAAGCCCTTTACGGCTCGGGTCCGGGGTATTTGAGGGACTGCCTCCTTCCCTACAATCCTGCCCGTGCTCTTAGATCATCTGGGGGGGCCCTTTTGACTGTGCCGCCACTAAGAGATGTGAGAGGGGTGGCGGCCAGGGAGAGGGCCTTCTCGGTGGTGGCCCCCGAACTGTGGAATACCCTCCCCTTAGAACTGAGAACTGCTCCCTCATTGCTAACGTTTCGGCGTGGACTGAAGACCATTTATTTCAAAAAGCTTTTAATTGTTGACAGGCTGGCTGGCGTTCTTGCTTTTTATATGAAAATCCACAGGGTTTGTTTCGTTTTTAGCTTTTCAATCATTGCAAATTGTTTTTAACTGTTTTTCATGTTGTATTTTTAAATTGTTTGTTAGCCGCCTTGTGTGCCCGTTGGGCAAAAAGGCGGGGAACAAATTAATAAAATAATAATAATAAATAACATGTCCTATCACTGAGCCATGGGCCTTCTGTTTATGCACCAAGCAGAGTCAGGCTAGAGATCCAGTGAGCTCAGTATTACCTGCACCAGCTGGTAGCAGCTCTCTAAGTCAGGGGTGTCAAACGTAAGGCCCGTGGGCCATATGTGGCCCACGGAAGCTTTTTATCCAGCCCTCAGGCTTTATCTCCCAGCACCATCTTCAGCTGCTCTCAGCTGCTGAGCTGTGCTGAGGTGTCACTGCTGAAAGGGCAGCCCACGTGATAATTGGGCTCTCCCATATCTACTTCTGGTCATGACCTGCCCGATGACATCACTCCCTACTTAATGATGTCACTTCCTGCCCTCAGCAGGCATCGTGAAGGCTATTTAAGCCCACTGCATGAAATGAGTTTGACACCCCACTCTAAGGTTTCAGCCAGGGGTCTTCCCAAGCTGTGCTTGGATGATGATGTTGTACGGTTGGAGTGACACAGGGGTGGTGGTGTTGGGTCTCGCACATCAAAGCCAACCATCACAGCACTGTCTACTCTGGGGCAAAGAGGCACTTTTTAAAGTGCTGCCCTCGTGTATTTAGCAGGGGGAGAGGGGGTGTCCCTTTTCACCCCAGCAAGGTGTCTTTTCTAGTGGCTGTTGCTGGTGTATCTTCATTCCTTTTTAGACTGTAAGCCCTTTGGGGACAGGGAACCATATCTTGATTTACTTTGTGAACTACCTTTTGTTGAAAAGCAGCATATTAAGTATTCTTAATCATCATCACCTTCTTTAGGGACCACAACCCGTCGGTGACCATCTTCTTTCTGCTGCTGTACTCCTTCCCGGGAAGATACCTATAGGATGGGGAAGGCAGGCAAACTAGAGCATGGCAATACACTACTTATGGTCCCAGGTCCAGATCAAGCCCTTAAATGCTGTCAAGCAAGATGCATGCATGTTTATAGCCATTTGCAATCCCAGACGTGGACTGCATTTTCAGGTCTATTGGCAGGATTTGTCATGGGGTAGAAATAAGGGGTGTTTCGCCTTTCAATCCACAACCCCCACAGGCCCACAGGGAGGTCTGATCAGGCGGAGATGAGGAGTAAGCAGAGGTGCATGGAATGGTTTGGGTACCACCAGCCTGCAACTGCCAAACCCTGGGAAAGTCTAGCCAACCAACCGCCTCTCACCTGCACAGACAGAGATTCCCGGGGCCATATGCTGCCCCAGATCCACTGCAGATAGCTGAAGAGGACAATGACGCTGAGGAAAGCAAAATTACTCGACACTCCCAAGATGGCAGAAGTCACTGGGAAGTTGTATAGCAGGTACCTGCAGGAGACAGACCATAAGGAATGAGATGAAGGCTGCAATCCTAACCACACTTTCCTGCGAGCAAGCCCCACTGAACAAAATAGGACTTACTTCTGAGTAGACCTGGTTGGGATTGCACCCTAAAAGGCCACAGACTTATGCCTGTGGTTTTTTTTAAGTATTTCACTGTTGTCTCCATGCCCTCCCTGGAAAAGAACCAGGGCCTCCAAGAGAAATTTTATTAGGAGGTACAAAGTTTCTTTTGGGACCCTTCCCAAAAGACAGGGTGACACCCTGACAGGGTGGCAATAGCCAGAATAGTCTTTGGAGCCTCGATCTACTGAACTTCCAAATTTGGAGCCCTGGAATACCTGCCCACACAGCATGGTTGGCAACTTTCAGTCTCGAAAGTCTATGATATAAGCCTACAGCACCTGGTATTCCCAGGCGGTCTTCCCATCCAACCGCTAACCAGGCCTGACTCTGCTTAGCTTCCGAGCTCATGGGATAAGCCTACAGCACCCAGTATTCCCAGGCGGTCTCCCATCCAAGTACTAACCAGGCCTGACTCTGCTCAGCTTCCGAGATCATGGTATAAGCCTACAGCACCCGGTATTCCCAGGCGGTCTCCCATCCAAGTACTGACCAGGCCTGACCCTGCTTAGCTTCCGAGATCATGGTATAAGCCTACAGCCCCCGGTATTCCAAGGCGGTCTCCCATCCAAGTACTGACCAGGCCTGACCCTGCTTAGCTTCCGAGCTCATGGGATAAGCCTACAGCACCCGGTATTCCCAGGCGGTCTCCCATCCAAGCACTAACCAGGCCTGACCCTGCTTAGCTTCTGAGATCATGGTATAAGCCTACAGCACCCGGTATTCCCAGGCGGTCTCCCATCCAAGTACTAACCAGGCCTGACCCTGCTTAGCTTCTGAGATCAGATGAGATCAGGCATGTGCAGGGTAACAGTTGCTGCAGCTAGATACAGCAGTATGGAAAACCAAACACACTCCTAAGTCTCTCTAAAATCCTTAAAATAGAAAATCATTGCAGAAAATTAGCATAATCATATTTAGGCTAGACTAGAATGGAAAGTGTCCTGTGTACACGAAAACGTACTTCTGCAGCAGCTATTGCCCCGCAGTTGTATCCCTGAGCTCCCACACGCTCCTTCATGGCAAGCTGGTCTACGCGCCAAAGAGTTACACTGCAGCAGGCCCGTTTCCTCCCAGATGTGACACTGTGTTAAAGAGTGTCATTGACGCATTCTTTGGCCCGGCGCGTATGGCTTGGGGCCGCAGCCTCTACCACGGTCACAGCAGTGCTTCCAGCACCCATGTGGGCCGTGAGTCCAGATGAGATCGGAAAATGCAAGAACCCAAGAAATTTCTGGGTTCCATTCTTTGGGTCCTGGGCCTCCTTTTCGACCCTGGGTCCAGGTACAAATTACCCCCTTTAACCTCCCCCATGTGCCTTGAAGAGCATAATACACAACAGAGGCTGGAGGGGAGAAGTAAGATTGCACAAGGCTACAACAACACCTGGAACACTTTCTTACACCAAAGTGCTTGGCCGCTGAGCGAGATTACCCAGAATCTTAGCTGCCTTTAAGTTAAAATGAGTCAAGTTCCTAGTCCTTTGGCTTCTGCAGGTGTACTTGAATGCACCTGGGTCATGCCCAACTAGCCAAAGTTACAGCCTCTGCCTTCCCAAGAGTCAGGAAAAAAAAAAGAACAGGCGCAGGAAGTGTTTGTGGTAGATTTATGGAAAAGAGCTGCACCGCCTGTTGGCTGCAGGATTCAGCTTAGTACAGAGTGCAGACTGACATTTCTGCAGCCAGGTCTTCAAGGCCGCACACAGGTAGGCAGAGTCACCTTTGGCACTTGTTCAAGGAGAATTGCATTGCCTGGGGATCCTTGACACAGCTGTCAAGAGCCTCTGCCCATTAGGGGCTACAGCCTCACTTGGGAGGGAGACCCAGAAACGTCCACTTGTTGCAGCACTGGCCAAGGAACCAGAAAGGGAAAGGGCAAGATCCACTACCTAGGAGCGTGCTGGCTTGGAGGGGCAGGTCCTTACACCCAGAGTCTGGAACTTTAGGAAGTTTCCAACAAAGCTCTACTGGACCCAGATTCAGGCACAGAGGCCCACACACAGCGTGGGCCTAAGCTCTGGAGAACAGCCACCTCCTACCCCCAAACTCAGGACTGAAAAGAGGCATGCCTCCGGACACACAATTGACTTGGAGCTTCACCCTTACCGCAGTCCGGTGAAGTGAGCATGAATTCGCAGGTGGGCGCCATAAATCTGGACCCTCTTTGTCTGGATTTCAATCACAGCACCAACGGTTGGCGTATACTGTGTGGCAGAGGAGAAAAAGACCAGTGATGTATCCCTTGCTGAGTGGGACAGGAGCTGCCAAAAACGACTGCCTTATCCACACCTGCAACTCTCTCCCCACCTCTAAGAAGGGGGTGCACTGCCATGCCCTTCCTCACCACTCACCCTCATCCCTGCTCAGCTTGTGGAAAGTCTGATGAAAGTTGTTCCAGAGCCAAATAGCACTTGTATTTCCAAGTGATGGCTAGAGAGAGAATAACTTTACTGTTGAGCTTTGCAAGAGCTCAGCTGCTTCAGCAAGACGCCCTTGCAAGAGCTCAGCTGGAGGATAAGACAACGTTTAGCGTCCCCCTCTCTCTTAAGAACTTAAGAACAGCCCCACTGGATCAGGCCATAGGTCCATCTAGTCCAGCTTCCTACATCTCACAGTGGCCCACCAAATGCCCCAGGGAGCACACCAGATAACAAGACCTGCAAGGCATTCTGGGAATTGTAGTTAAGAACATAAGAACAGCCCCACTGGATCAGGCCATAGGCCCATCTAGTCCAGCTTCCTGTATCTCACAGCGGCCCAACAAATGCCCCAGGGAGCACACCAGACAACAAGAGACCTCATCCTGGTGCCCTCCCTTGCATCTGCCATTCTGACATAGCCCATTTCTAAAATCAGGAGGTTGCGCATACACATCATGGCTTGTAACCCGTAATGGATTTTTGCTCCAGAAACTTGTCCAATCCCCTTTTGAAGGCGTCCAGGCCAGGCGCCGTCACCACATCCCGCGGCAAGGAGTTCCACAGACCAACCACACGCTCAGTAAAGAAGCCCCCTCTCTTGCCATAACATGGAAGAGGAGAAGTCGGCTGTTGTCTCTACAGTCTAAGCAGCAGAGACCTAAAAATGCTGCCTTACTAGATCAGAGCAACTTCCTACTAGTATTTGGTTCCTACTAGTAGCCGGCGAGATCCCCCTAGTGGAAGCTCATGAGAAATGCATTAGTTATTCATTGTTAGTCCCCTACATCCACTGCTTGGTAGGCAAAGAGCACCAGAGTGGTGGATGTGCCCGGGGGTGACCCGTCTCAGGCACTAAGCTCGTCATGGGCCAATAACTACCATCCTAGCCTACCTTCCAAAGGTGTTGCAAAAAGGAAATCAGAGTGGTGGTGAGGAAGGACCAATGTACATCACCTGGAACTCCCTAATGAAAAGTAGTGCCTGAGCACCCATCCTCAACCCCATAGGCTGGCCCTCAACATTTGTCAGCCCTCACCGAGTCCTCCTTGTAGTCCGAAAACAGCTCGACTTCTACGGTCTGCTTCTGCTCAGAAAAACCCGTCAGGAAGAGGCTGGAAAAGGCCAGGGTGTCGAGGGTCTGCAAGAGGCCTGAACGGTAGTGAAGCATGGCCTGGATAAAAAAAAGAGAGTGGGGCACCCTGGTTAGTCACGCGGTGGCCTTTAAGGGCACATGGGCCATACAATTAGGGTATTCAACTTCCCCCATTAAAGTTGCGCTTTCCGACTCTGAAGCAGTCAGGTTGAACAAGGGCTAAACACCCACGGTCCCCATCGTGATGCTTTTCTGTTTTGAAAAATTCAAGTAGTCTTTCAGCTATGGGGGTTGTCAAGTCAGACAAAATCCCAACATCCCGTTAGACGCCTGAAGCCCACAAAGCAGCCCTGTGTTGTCCAGTCCCAGCAATAGGTGATCAGCTGGACTGCCTCCACCCATGGAGGTTCCATACAACAATCATTAGTCACACTGACATCTGTCTCCTCCAAGAAGTGGTCTAATCGCCTTTGAGAGCCACTGAAGACACACCTTGCATGTTGCGTATTAATCACGCATCGGACAAAACGTAAGCCTCCCACTGCCTCCTCAGCTGCTAAACAATTCCTCATTGGATGCAGTGGCGTCACTAGGGTTGGTGTTGCCCCCAAGCTCTGGCCACGGCAGGTATACTCACTAGTGCTCAGGTCTACTGGGCTTCCTTGAAGCAGAGTCCAGATCTGCCTGGCCTTTTGGAGAGTGAAAGACAGAGGCCTGGTCTCTGGTAGGTGGGTAGACCTGGACTCTGCCTTGGAAAGCCCAGTAGAAGTGGGCTCCAGAGACTTTTCTGCCCATAGCCAGATCTACCTGGGTTCTGGAGCAGGGGGTGAGCTTTTGGTATCACTCCCCCCAATGGTATCAGCTGGTGTGGCCCACACCCTCCACTTCCTGAACTGTTCACCCTCAGAGCTTGCGTCCTGAGTACACTTCTGTATTGCAGCGAATCATGGACTCTTCGCTCACAACAGGAGAGGAAACTGAACGCTTTCCACATGCGCTGCCTCCGACGTATTCTCAGCATCACCTGGCAGGACAAAGTTCCAAACAACACAGTCCTGGAACGTGCTGGAATCCCTAGCATGTATGCACTGCTGAAACAGAGACGCCTGCATTGGCTCAGTCATGTCGTGAGAATGGACGATGGCCGGATCCCAAAGGATCTCCTCTATGGAGAACTCATGCAAGGAAAGCGCCCTACAGGTAGACCACAGCTGCGATACAAGGACATCTGCAAGAGGGATCTGAAGGCCTGAGGAGTGGACCTCAACAGGTGGGAAACCCTGGCCTCTGAGCGGCCCACTTGGAGGCAGGCTGTGCAGCATGGCCTCTCCCAGTTTGAAGAGACACTTGGCCAACAGTCTGAGGCTAAGAGGCAAAGAAGGAAGGCCCACAGCCAGGGAGACAGACCAGGGACAGACTGCACTTGCTCCCGGTGTGGAAGGGATTGTCACTCCCGGATCGGCCTTTTCAGCCGCACTAGACGCTGTTCCAGAACCACCTTTCAGAGCGCGATACCAGAGTCTTTCGGGACTGAAGGTTGCCAACCAGGTCCACACCCTCAAGCCCCTTAGTGATGCCACTGATTGGAGGATCCATCCAAGTTCTAGGATTGGGGGGAGAGACGTTCTTTCATCCACTCTCCGTCCACATCGGTTTTCTCCTTAGCTGGGGGGAGGCAGCACGAGAGACAGCCCAAATATTATTGCCTTGGTTCACTGGTATGCTCAGGTTACCTCAATCAACAGGCTTGAACACCAGTCCTGGTACACTGCCTTGGTCACATTAGAAAACGTGAGAGGGAGTGGAGGAGAGGAAAGGAAAGGAGGGGTGGGCTAGAAGATGTCCTTTCAACCCTTCCCAAATCCTACACCGGCCACCAAAGATAGCAGTTGCACACAGAACTGGGTCACATGCCCCACGGTTAGGGTTTCTGCTCTGCACCCTCCTTCCCCCTACAAAACACCTTGGGTGGGCCGTGGGGAGCCTGCTGTGAGAAGCCTTTGCTCACCCTCCTCCACCTCCTCCAAGTCAAGAGTGTTTCTTGAGAGTCACCAGCTACGAGAACCGGTTGTACGACAAGCACGGAGGATTTCCGCCAACCTGTCAAGAGGGTGTGTCACCTCCCTGATGTGGGGCAATCGGAACTTGCATGTCGTTAATGAGCCATTGTGGAAACACTGGGATGGTCGAACTGACCCACTTCAGCCATGTTTACAGATTAAGATACCTATGCCCGACACCCAGGAAAGAAGACGCCCAGTAAAGAATTACATTCAGCATCATATGCAACTATGGCTGCAATTTCCGGTGAGTAAGCCCCACTGAACACAATAGGACTTACTTCGGAGTAGACATACATAGGAGTCTCTCATTTACAGAAGGATAGATCTGCCCCCAAAACACATACAACACCCAAGTTGTCAGAGTTCACGACATCAAGAGAAAACACCAAGTTCATGACATCAAGAGGAAAGAAAGTCAAGCCCTTCTGTCCACAACCTAAAGGAAACCTACATATAGGTGACTGGTCAGTCAATAAAGGTCCAGCCAGCAGAGAAGTTTAGGGGAGAATATTTTCCATCATTGGCTATGAAGATCACCAGTTGTGCGGTTAAAAGTAATAGCTTTTGAGGTACGTCACACTAGAATAGCAGGGTGCAACCATTAAAGAGGTACCCTGATTCATCGGGGCAGGTTCCCAAAGCTATTTTTGACGCAAACACTTGGTTTTGGGGGTATTCTCAGAAGGGATACCTCTTCCCAGATGATGCCTGCTAGCACACAAAGGTGTGTCCAAAAAGAAAACACTTCCTCCCACCTCCATTCAGAAATTCAATGTATTTGTAGGTAAAGTTAACCCCATTGATTCAACAACTAAAAACCCCATGATTAAGTTCTTTAACTGAGCCTTGTTCACAGGAATGCTTGGCAATGGAATACAAAGCAAGCCACACCGCAGCCTCGCTACTCAGGCAGTAGGTGTCATTAATTGGTTTAAATATGGTTTTACTTACACTCTTGCCTGTAATCAAAGAAGGTTGTTCAGCACTCTGGGGATTGAGCGGGAAAAAAACCAGTTACACTTCAGATCGAGCTTTGTTAATTGCTAAAAATAATTAATTTTATCTGCTGGTGGCCTTTCCCTCCAGCGGCAAGTGCGTAACGGGGAGGATTCCTCATAAGAACCTATGGAATTGTGTGAACCAGTGACCAAAAGGGCCATGTTGATTGAGTAATCAACAAGCTGGAATTTTTTTTTTCCTGGGAAAAAGATTCCATCTCCCTTAAAAATATAGGATTATATAGATTTTTTTGGAGCATCACCCAAAAACTATTTCCAAGATGACTTAACTCTTGCTCCATGGCAACAATCATGAAAAAAGCCCATCACCTAATGTAAATTTGAGAAATATATATATTTTTTAAAAAGACAGCAAGCTCTCATCTCTAGTCCTCAGGTATGGGAAGTAGCTCCCTGAATGGGCAACATTCTACCAGCTCAGAGGCATATGAAGTTTGGGGTGGTGGTGGGGGGAAATGTGCAACAATTAAAGTACCCTGATTAATCAGGGGGCAGATCTAGAAAGCTATTTTTTGACACAAGCACTTAAGAACATCAGAAGAGCCCCGCTGGGATCAGGCCAGAGGCCCATCTAGTCCAGCTTCCTGTATCTCACAGTGGCCCACCAAATGCTCCAGGGAACACACTAGACAACAGACACAACCTGCGTCCTGGTACCCTCCCCTGCATCTGGCAATCAGAGGCAGCCTACCTCTACCTTGCACATACCTACCACATACCTATGACTTGTAACCCATGATGAATTTTCCCCCAAGAAATTTGTCCAATCCCCTCTTAAAGGCATCTAGGCAAGATGCCATCACTACTTCCTGTGGCAAGGAGTTCCACAGACTAATTTGAAAAAAAAACACCATTTGAAGAATATTTGGGGGGTGGGGTGGAAGGGAGAAACAACACAAAGTAAGCTCTGCTTCTCTGTGTACAATCTTGGTATGAGGACTCCGCTAAGTTCAAAGTCCTGCTTATGACAGGGGGTAGAAAGATACCCTCTGGACATCAACAAGCAAGGAAATGGAGGCATCCTCTCACACCAAGATATACTGCAACTGCACATGGAGTTTCTCCTTAGCCATTATGGCTAACACAGTCACCAACAGCCTGAGTTCTCCCTTCTGAATGTGTTTTACTTTGCAAAAAATATAATTTTTTCCGCCCAAAGTCTCCAGGTGGGCAAGACGGGGAGTGACACCCTCATTTGCTTCTCTATGTCTGGAGGATGAGGGCCGCAAGGCTTCTGAAGACACACCAAAGCATCAGCCAGAATGGAGCCCTGGCTTAATTTCAGCCCAAATTTAAGATTCAATCTCCACTGCCTATGCATGTCCATTCAAGCATGTACTCAATAAACCAGTATAGCGCATATACCGTTGTACTGGAGCTCAAGCATTCAGAAACATGCCCAGGAGATCACTACCACCACAAATTAAGCCTAGGAGTTTCACACAGGCAAACCTCATAACATGGAACTAATTACTGAAGATTAAATCTGGTTTTTTTTTTAAATTTTATTTTAAGTGTTATCCAACACATATGCCCCCACCCAAATGGGCAAGATTAGATCAGGCACACTTATGCCAACATCCCAAAGGCACCTGCTGGTTCTCATGACAACTGGAAATAGTGCACCAGCATGCCTTGCCCCATCTATGTCAAAGCCTCCCCCCATCCCGACGTACAGATCTGGCCGACGACGAGAAGATACGCCCTCCTTTGGTGTAACAGGATATGGCCACCATGAACATCCCCAGGTTCTGATTGGCGGGTGACTCCGGCAACTCCAGTTCCAACGAGATGCGGTACGGCTGGCCGTACATGAGGACCTGCGGGCACAGAGGAGGTTAGTTGACGAGGACAGTCTTGCAAACAAGGGACTCTGGAGTCTTTTTTTTTAAAAAAAAAGGAATCTGCAGTTAAGATGGCCTCGCAAAATAAGAAGGGCTTCAGCCTCCATCTCAAAAAAGCAGACAGAGAGGGAAGCCAGCCTGATCTCCTTAAGGAGTGCCACATGGGGCCACCAGCAAACCAGCTGTTACAGGCAGGCCAGAGGATGAACAATCTCAAGCCCTGGGCTGGCCCATATGGGCTAGAGGCAGGTCTGGTTCTCTGCGGAGTATGTCAATTTTGTCCAAGACTCTCCCTCCAAGCTTCTAAACCAGGGGTGTCCAAAGTTTTTGGCAGGGGGAACGCATCATCTCTATGACACTGTGTCGGGTGCTGAATTAATTCGCATTTCAAATGTGAATAAATTTACATAAGTGTACATAAATGGCTATATTAAAGATGAACTTATATGAATGAATGAAGGTCTTGCAATAGCTCAAGGCCTATAAAAGGCCTTGCACAAAGCAAGGCCGGCCTTTCCTTTGCTGCCGCTACTGCATCACAGACGTGAAACAGCATGCAGTGGAGGAAGCCCTCATCCCACAGCTCATGCGAGAGGTCAAACAGTCGCCCTCACGCTGAAAGCAGTTGCGTTGGGCCAGTGCGGGCTCCAACGTATCTCCAGAGGGCCAGAGGCTCATTGGAGACCGGGGGCTCCCTGAGGGCCGCACTGAGAGTCCTTGAGGGCCGCAAGTGGCCCCAGGGCTGGGGTTTGGGCACACCTGTTCTAAACAAATGCTTGCTGGCACTTGATGTGGGCCTCCTGATGCCCACTGAGGTTCGGCGAATGCTGCCCCCCCTTACACAACAATGTGTCCATCTCCGCTCCTCCTACTCTGCAATACTCTAGCCCAGCGGTCCTCTCTCCATTTCCTTTCACTCCCTGCCCCCCTCTTCCTATTCCAATCCAAGGAAGGGAAGGAGGCAGAGCAGTGAAGACAAAGAAGGAGACAGAGATGGGCATCTCTCACCAACCTGCCACCTTAGGCAACTGCTTCAGTTGGCTTCAAGGATGGGCCAGCCCCACTTGCTGGGAGCCAACCAGGCAGGGATGCCTTCCAAAAACTGGGTTCCTCCCCCTGTTTTCTTAGGCCCCACAGAACTATAGACGTGAACAGGCAGATCAAAAACAGTATTTTCACAAGCAGGTAAAGTTTATGGACTTGGCTGCAAGGCTTCAAGGAACGGGCGTTCCCTGGTGAACAGGGGCCTGACTCAGACGGTCCGATTCAAATCTTGCCTCACTAGGAGGCATCAGACAAATATCTATACTGCCATCTATCAAATGGGAATGCAATATATCATTTTCCTTGCTCCAACCTGTAATATGAAAATAATTAATATTTTAAGAGCAAGCAGTACCCAGGCAAACTCCTTGTGCAGTCATTTTAATATTTGCCATTGCCTAAAGTTAGGTGCATATTTTTTACATTTGGTTTCTCCTCAGTTATCCTTGAAGGAAAGAACTCTTTGCAGAAGGGCACAGAACTTTCTAGTATACAAAGAACTTTGCATGCACGAACTTGATGCAGCCATTACAAAAATCCTGCTTTGTATTATCAACCCCATTTCGCAGATGGGGAAGACTGAGGGGCGACCGGCTTGTCTAAGGCTTCCCATTGAGCTCACGGCAGAAGCAAAAGCAGAAGTCCCAAACTGCAGCCCAGTCTCTTGACCACCACGCAACAGCTCACTGAAGCTTGCATAGAACGTGTTTAAATTAAGTGGGCCCTCTATTAAAACTGAGAGTTGGAAGAGTTAGAACAGACATAATTATTTACCCAGTGTGTGCATTAATCTGTGGAACTCCTTGCCACAGGATGTAGTAATAGCACCAGGATGTAGCAATAGCGCCTAGATGCCTTTAAAAAAAGGGATTGGACAGATTTCTGGGGGAAAACTCAATCACAGGTTATAGGCCAGGATGGGTATATGCAACATCCTGTTTTAAAAGTAATCTCTCTCTCAATGGCAGCTGCAAAGAAGTGGCAACAAAATGCAAATATCTTGTTGTCGTGTGTGCTCCCAGAGGCATCTGGTGGGCCAGTGTGAGATACATGAAGCTGGACGAGATGAGCCTACGGCCTGATCCAGTGGGGCTGTTCTTATGTTCTTAACTACAATTCCCAGGAAGCCTTGCAGGTCTCTTGTGATCTGGTGTGCTCCCTGGGGCATTTGGTGGGCCGCTGTGAGATATAGGAAGCTGGACTAGGTGGGCCTATGGCCTGATCCAGCGGGGCTGTTCTTATGTTCTTAACTACAATTCCCAGGAAGCCTTGCAGGTCTCTTGTTATCTGGTGTGCTCCCTGGGGCATTTGGTGGGCCGCTGTGAGATACAGGAAGCCTATGGCCTGATCCAGTGGGGCTATTCTTCTGTTCTTCACTACAATTCCCAGGAAGCCTTGCAGGTCTCTTGTGATCTGGTGTGCTCCCAGAGGCATCTGGTGGGCCAGTGTGAGATACATGAAGCTGGACGAGATGAGCCTTCGGCCTGATCCAGCAGGGCTCTTCTTACGAGGCCCAAAAAAACCCCAAACCCCAATTGTGTTTCATCCCTTTAGGATCATGACTTCTCCAGTCCCACCTAGCAAACCCAATGGTAGAGATTGCTGCTGCCAGTAAACACCTGCTGTGCATCAGTCACGTTTCATCAACCATGGCTACACGACAACCAACCCATGTTCAACCCCAAGCACATCAGAGGGATGCTGGCTGCCTAAGTCAGTCACTCACCCGGTCGCGGTTGTCCTTGATGAACGAAACATTGGCAATAGGAAAAGAGCACAATTCGGGGCCAGTTGAGTCACAGTCTGACCTGGAAGAGACGATAAAAAATTCCTGCAAGGTTATAGAAAGCTGCTTACTGAATCTGACCAGGTTAATTTAGCTTAGTACCATCGAGCACTGACTGGCAGCATCTCTCCAAGATCACAGACAGGAATTTCTCCTGCTGTACTTGAAGATGCCAACAGGCACTGAACTGGGGTCCTTCTGTATCCAAGCCAAGTACTCTGCTGCTGAGTTATACCCCCCTCTGCAAACCATGTTGTCAGCCCCCTATAAATTCAACTTCCCTTTTATTCTGCCCCTGCCCTCCTATACATTTTCCCCTACTCGGGCACTGACTCAAGACTACAGCCTGCCAGCACAATTTGCTGTTCAAACCTGTTCGCCTGTCAATCACCTTTTTTCACTGCGCCTCCGTTATGACTGGGGCGCCCGAGGGAGATGCGCGATTTAAGCGCAGGCAGGGGGCACACCCAAAATGATCACTCATGCAACACCTCAGTGGGTGGTCCCCAAAAGCTCTTACACCCAAAAAGGTTCTGCTTTTCATATATGCAAGCGAAGCAGGCCTTCCATTTTAAACTTTA
>NC_089835.1:3075904-3085904 GCF_035046505.1 Tiliqua scincoides
AGGCTTATACCATAGTCTTTCGAGACTGAAGGTTGCCAACCATATAGTGTGCCATGAGATGAAAGAGACTGAAAATCGCTGCCCTAGACACTGGGAAGGGAACCAAAATGATGAGCACAAAAGGGGAGAAGGGGGGCAGCTCTAGCAAGTTATAAGAAGATTCGGGGACTATAGAAAGCTAATCATCCCCCCCCCCCCACTGAAGAACAGTATAGACCAGTGTTTCTCAAACTGTGGGTCATGAGCCAATTTCAGGTGGGTCCCCATTCATTTCAATATTCTATTTTAATATACAAGATTTGATGCTACCGTGGTATGTGGCTGCATTTGGGGAAATGTGACAGATCTGTACTTTTCACAGGCTACTATGTATATGGTTTTAACAATGAAAGTAAATGGGACGTACTCCTGGGTAAGCGTGGGTAAGCCTAGGATTGTTAAAAATTGTCCCATTTGATGATGTCACTTTCAGTCATGACATCACTTCCAGTGGGTCCTGACATTCTAAAAAGTGGGTCCTTTTTAGGTTCTTATGGGCCCCAGTGCCAAAAGTTTGAGAACCATTGGTAGACACATGCTTTTAACACATAACACCAATTCCCACACTCAATATATTGCTTTTTAAGAACTACCTTACAGGCAGAGGAGCAGCACAGCCAGAGAAAGGGCTCTAGCTCTCCCCAAACTACTTTTTCCACATGCAGGGAACATATACATGCAGACAAGCAGGGCTGTTTTCAGGCAATTGGATTAATTACTCCCAATTAGGCCCTGTGCCTAAGGGAACCCCACACTACAGTAATCTACTCTAGCCTTGCTCAATACAAACTCCACCACGTTGCAACAGACACCTAACACCACATTTCTATAGAAAACAGCAACAATTTTAGTTTTCTCAAAATTAATTTTTTTTCTTATTATGTCTTACTAAGACATAGTAAGTAAGACATAGTAAGTAAAATATTACTTATTTTTTCTTACTATGTACTTTTCTTACTTACTATGTCTTCCTATTACTTACTTTTTCTTATTAAGACATAGTAAGATCTCTCTTGGAGATCTTAGAGCCTACAGGTCTTGGCTGTGAACCTGGGACCTGTGAACCTGGGACCCCACAAAAATTTCCAACTGGACCCCACAGCTCCTAAGGTCAGAGACAAGGCAACATACCACATGGTCTTAGCCTAAAGTCATTTTAAGGGGTTCTAATACATTGTATCTTACCAGTAAAGACTAGGAAGAGTTAGACTGGCAATTTTCAACTAGTGTGCCATGGGAGCTTAGGGGAGTGTCATTTATTAACAGGTCCATTGGGGGATGTGATCCCCCCACCAGCAGCAAGGTGTGCCCTGTCAGTTGTAAAAAAAAACAACTGATGTCTTGTAAGCCTTGACAATTTCAGTACCTTGTAAGTGTGCCGTGAGCTGAAAAAGATTACAAATCACTGATTTAGGTCTACTTGTATGTGGGTGGCCCCCCGCCAGCAGAATAACTAGCAAAAGGGAAGGAGCTAATGGAGGGGGGAAAAGGCTCCTCAATACTCAAGTTCCACTACAAGTTATGAGAGAAAGTATGGGGGAAAAGTAAGCCATACACACCTGGATAGCAGAGATTCAAGCCAGGAAGAGGGAGCTTAACCACCTGCAAACCAGATGGTGAGAGAGAGTAAAAGAGATCAGAACTTCAGTAAGGAGATAAAAAACACAATTAGGGAGGGGCAGGAATGCTTTCCAGTCACAGCTGGGTGAGAATTAGGAAGCTGGACGCCTGGGTTCCAATCACAGCTAAAGGGGATGGCCAGAGAGTCAGAAGCCTGGGTTCACAGCTGGGGGGGGGGGGGTGGCCAGGGAGCCGGACGCCTGGGTTCCAGCTACAGCTGGGGGGGGCAGGGAGCAGGACGCCTGGGTTCACAGCTGGGGGAGGGTGGCCAGGGAGCCGGACGCCTGGGTTCCAGCTACAGCTGGGGGGGGCAGGGAGCCGGACGCCTGGGTTCCAGCTACAGCTGGGGGGGCAGGGAGCAGGACGCCTGGGTTTACAGCTGGGGGAGGGTGGCCAGGGAGCCGGATGCCTGGGTTCCAGCTACAGCTGGGGGGGCAGGGAGCCGGACGCCTGGGTTCCAGCTACAGCTGGGGGGGCAGGGAGCAGGACGCCTGGGTTCCAGCTACAGCTGGGGGGGCAGGGAGCAGGACGCCTGGGTTCACAGCTGGGGGAGGGTGGCCAGGGAGCCAGACGCCTGGGTTCCAGCTACAGCTGGGGGGGCAGGGAGCAGGACGCCTGGGTTCCAGCTTCTGCGGGGGGAATGAGCATCACAACACCTGATCTCCTTCCAGCAGCGGCTTCTGCTCCTCTTTTTGCTGCTTCTCCCAAATCTGACTCTGCCCCTTCCGGGTTTAGCCCCGCCCTGGCAAGTGCTTAGGAAGGGGGGGAGAAGCAGCGACAGGCGGCCCCGGGCGGGGCTTGGCGCCCGGGCGCTGGATCGTTTGGGCCGCCGCGAGCATCTCTGCGGGGTCACGTGGCCCGAGGGATGCTCTCCAGCCGCCCGCCTGCCTCCCGTTTCCATGGCGACGCGGCATCAGCAGCAGGAGGGGACCAGAGCAGCTTCTGCGGCTGGGCTGGGCTGGGCTGGGCGGGGCGGGGCGGGGGCTCTGCAGGGGAGGGGGCTGCGGGTCCTCGTCCTTGGGGGCTGCAGGGGGGCTGGACTGGAGAGCTGGGGAAGGATCCTGCCCTTCTTTTCCTTCCAAAATACCTATGAGGTTTTCCAATGTGTGGGTCTGGAATTCAGGGTGGGGGGAGCAGTTGGGCTGCACCCCATTTCTTTAACCCCTTTCTGCCCAGCCCACAGCTGATCCCTGTTGTGTATATGCTTAACCCAAGGGATTCTCAAACTCTTTAGCACCGGGACCCACTTTTTAGATGTGCAGGGACCCACCGGAAGTGATGTCATGAACTTGGCGGTGCTGTCAGGACCGTGAGTGACATCATCAAGCTGGAACATTTTTAACATGCGTGTGGTCGGTCTGTGGAACTCCTTGCCACAGGATGTGGTGCTGGCGTCTAGCCTAGACGCCTTTAAAAGGGGATTGGACAGGTTTCTGGAGGAAAAATCCATTATGGGATACAAGCCATGATGTGCATATGCAACCTCCTGATTTTAGAAATGGGTTATGTCAGAATGCAAGATGCAAGGGAGGGCACCAGGATGAGGTCTCTTGTTTTCTGGTGTGCCCCCTGGGGCATTTGGTGGGCCGCTGTGAGATACAGGAAGCTGGACTAGATGGGCCTATGGCCTGATCCAGTGGGGCTGTTCTTATGTTCTTAACTACAATTCCCAGGAAGCCTTGCAGGTCTCTTGTTATCTGGTGCGCTCCCTGGGGCATTTGGTGGGCCGCTGTGAGATACAGGAAGCTGGACTAGATGGGCCTATGGCCTGATCCAGTGGGGCTGTTCTTATGTTCTTAACTACAGTTCCCAGAAAGCCTTGCAGGTCTCTTGTTATCTGGTGTGCTCCCTGGGGCATTTGGTGGGCCGCTGTGAGATACAGGAAGCTGGACTAGATGGGCCTCTGGCCTGATCCAGTGGGGCTGTTCTTATGTTCTTAACTACAATTCCCAGAAAGCCTTGCAGATCTCTTGTTATCTGGTGTGCTCCCTGGGGCATTTGGTGGGCCGCTGTGAGATACAGGAAGCTGGACTAGATGGGCCTCTGGCCTGATCCAGTGGGGCTGTTCTTAACTACAATTCCCAGGAAGACTTGCAGGTGTCTTGTTATCTGGTGTGCTCCCTGGGGCATTTGGTGGGCCGCTGTGAGATACAGGAAGCTGGACTAGATGGGCCTCTGGCCTGATCCAGTGGGGCTGTTCTTATGTTCTTAACTACAATTCCCAGAAAGCCTTGCAGATCTCTTGTTATCTGGTGTGCTCCCTGGGGCATTTGGTGGGCCGCTGTGAGATACAGGAAGCTGGACTAGATGGGCCTCTGGCCTGATCCAGTGGGGCTGTTCTTATGTAACATGCCCCCTCATACAACAAAATCCAATCAAATTAATTAAATCAATCAATTAAATCCAATCAAATTAATTAAGCAAATTTAAAGCAAATTTAAAATTTACTACAAGTTTAAAAAATTATTTAAAATATAGAAGAACCCTCCTAACCCTCCCAAGCAGTGGCTGATCTGTTTAAAATAATTCCCCAACCATCCCAAAGGCTGCAATCCTATCCGCTTTTACCCGGGAGTAAGCCCCATTGACTAGCATGGTTAAAAGCAAGACACAGTAGCCTGTTAAAAGATCTGTCAACATTTTCCCAATAGCAGGCACATACCATGGTAGCATCATGTCTGATATATTAAAAGATACAACATATAACAAACCTTTATTGTGTGTTGGCATCCTTCAGTCTCGGAAGACTATGGTGTCACTCTCTGAATGGTGGTTCTGGAACAGAGTGTCCTCTCCAGTGCGCAAAAGCCTGGGTAAAGTAGGTATGGAGGATAGGCTGTTACCCATGCAGCAAATCCCCCCCTCTCCACGTCGCTGAAATGGTCCAATGGAAAGGCAGAGGCCAATATGGTTGGTTCCAGCGGCGTCGCAGGAGTTGCCAGAACGTGACTGTGTTCAGCCATGAACTGCCTCAGGGACTCCGGCTCCAGATTTTGCCTCGAGGTTGACTCCTGAAGCCTTTTCCATAACTGGATGTAGGCACAAGGCAGTGGAGGTTTGGGATCAGAGTTTTCCTTCTCTCAGATGAGCTGCCTTCCCAGGCTGACGAGTCCCATCTACCCGGTGGCTGTTTAGTCGCCTCTTACGACAAGTACAGCCAAACTGAGGGCCTATTCTTATCCCCAGCCCCCAGGGGAAAACCTTTATTAGGCATATAGTTTTACAACTAATATCTCCAAACAGTCATGTATGAAGGTATGTATTAAAAGAGAGATAAGAAATAAGGGTTAAAACACACCAGTTTGCTTACACAGTTACTCCCAGTTGCTTAGAACCAGCAACTTAGCCCGCTTCAAGTTGCTCAAATGTAGAAATTTAGCAACTGGAAGGGTCACAAATTCAAATTCATCTGCCAGCAAAAGTTGTAAAGAGGTGATCTCAGAGAGACCTTTTTTGTTTCCTGACAATGAGGGGAGATACTGGTCTCTGAGCACCTGATTAAAAGCACAATGCAGAACAAAGTGTGGAAGAGAGTCTACCTATCTGAGGCCACAATTGCAATATTAAAAGACACATTGAAATGAACGGGAACCCACCTGTAATTGGTTTGTGACCCACCTTGGCACGTTCGGTATGCACAGTTTGAGAAACCCTGATTTAACCAGTGTGCTATTAAAAGGTTTATATGCTGCTTTTCAGCCCCAAAAGGGACCCCCAAGGAAGCTGACACCATGAATCAAGATAAACAAGAAATATGGTAGTCGACAAAGTGGTTTACAGAGCAAAATCAATCAATATGGTGATTAATCAACATTATGACTCCATTAATCAACAAATGACTAATTGCAATCGTATACATGACTACTTAGAATTATGTCCTGCTGTGTTCAGTGGGACTTAACTCCCAGGTAACAGATTGCAGCCCAAGGTGTCTTTAATGGAAGAACAGCCTGCTTCCATTACAGGGTCCAGGAGTGACATCCAAAATCAGCCTGGTTGGACACTGCCTGAGGTCCAACATCTAAGATAGGACGCACCCAGTTAGGCTGACTCCTGAACCAGCAGTACCAGTTAGGGGGAGAGTAGCACGGGGAAGCCAGTGCAAGTTACCTCAGAGCCTCCAGCAGTCTGGTGCTGTCAATGTAGTTGGCAACCTTCAGTCTGGAAAGACTCTGGTATCGCGCTCTGAATGGTGGTTCTGGCACAGCGTCTAGTGTGGTTGAAAAGGCCGATTCGGGAGTGACAATCCCTTCCACACTGGGAGCAAGTGCAGTCTGTCCCTGGTCTGTCTCCCTGGCTGTGGGCCTTCCTTCTTTGCCTCTTAGCCTCAGACTGTTGGCCAAGTGTCTCTTCAAACTGGGAAAGGCCATGCTGCACAGCCTGCCTCCAAGCGGGCCGCTCAGAGGCCAGGGTTTCCCACCTGTCAATGTACACAGTGCTATATAGAAAGACTATATAGTGCTATATATACAAAGACAGGTGTGTGTCCCAAGCAGCTTACAATTGAAATGACAATAGTGAGAAAACACATGGAAGGGATTATGATGGTGGGGAAAAAAAAGGAGAAAGGGGAAGAATGGGGGAAGCAAATGTTTGAGTTCCTTATTGATGGGATATGATGGCTAAAGAGGTAGCACCCTCTTGACAGCTAAGGGTGACATGCAGTGACAGAGTCCAGGGTCATCATCGTCAGACAGCCACCCAAAGCCCTCAGAAAAGTCCACTGCTGATCTCTGAGACCACCTCTGTACCCACAGCTTTTGTGTGGCGGCGGCTGAGCATCTCTCTCAGGGCCCCAGCCGAGCAGCGTCTGCCCCTCCGGGAAACCAGGGCCCACCCTGGTGATACAGCAGCTTCTCTGGGGGCAAATGGTTTGGAGCTGCACAGAACTCTTGGCTGTGCGGGTTGCAGATTCTCCAAGGTTCGGCATGCCCTTGCACATACACGCACCCACACACGGGGACTAATGTCACACCTGCAGTGTACCACATGGAGAAAGACCTGTTTTGTACCTGATGTCCATTTAAGAAGGGGTGGTGGCCTGGAAGAAGGAGGCAAAAGTGGGCAGTACATTGATGTCAGATTTCCAAATGAACGGGAGATGCTGACACTGTACTGCAGCTCCCATGCGCTTGTACCACTTGCTGCATGGAGGGGGTAGAGGCCCACTGCCCCTTTTCCTGTCCATTCTTCCCACCCTACTGCTTACGTTGTGGCCTCCTCTGTTGTTAGATGCCCCGCACAACAGCCACCCCCTTCCTGTCTAGAAAAGCAGTGGGCATTGAAAAGACATTCAGCTGGGCATGTGGACCTCCAGCCCCCCTGCCTCAAAGATGGTTTGATCCGAGCCTAAGTGGCTTGTTGGAGCATCCTCAAGGTATTGGTCTATTGAATTAAGCCCCATTCTGGAAGAGGTGCGGAGACACCACAGTGAAATCATCAAACCCTGTGTATGTGTGTGGGGGGAGAACAAGCAGGCAGGTGCTGGGGGGCAACACCCACTCCCTTGCTCTACCAAGAGGGCAGGTGAGGAGAAGAGCCTTCCTTTCAGCCAGAGCACCCTACCTTGAGATCCTCAGCTCTTCATTTCCAGCAAGAAGGCTCCAAAAACGTAAGTGTGGGGGGCAATTTTGTCCTCTTTTCTGTGGGGTGGGAGAGTCGTTCACTGCTGAGTCCATCCTCAGGGTGTTGGACAATTGGAAGCACATCTAGGCAGGGACCTAACAGATACCAAGGGCACACAAAAGAAGCAGTGTGGTCTGGCAGATGTGATGGGCAAAACCCCCTTGCCCCCTCAGATTGTTAAGGGGCAGGAAAGGGCAGGTAGGAGAAAGCAGATCAAAATGGGGAAGGGTGGTAGGAGTGGGTGGGGGCTAGAACAAATGCATGCATGGCGGAAAAGCTTTGATTCGGTCTCCTTGGGGGCCGTCATGGTTTCTGCATTATATCTGTGCCCTGCCCAGTGATTTTTCTGCACCCCCCCCTTCTCCCCATTTTGCATTTGGCAGAGAAAAGAATGGAGCGTACAGGAGGGGCCTGGGTGGGGCCAGGAAAATTCAGCCATGGGGTGCGTTAAAACTGGGTGCTTGTATTTGTGGAGGGGGTTCTTTCAGATATGAAATCAGAGATAAGAGACAGCTTCTTTGTCTGGGGAAAATAAAAAATAAAACCTGGGAACAGGAAAAGTAACTCTTATCACAGGTTGTGTTAAATCCACACAGGTGTCCTCTACACTCCTATGCAGGCCTCAGAGGAGAGATCTTTAGGCTGATCAAATACCGTTGGACAGGTTGGTGTCAGGGAGGCGAGAAGAAGGGCCCTTCTTCATTTCTGTTAGCTCGACAACACAGTCTGTTGCTAGGAGGAAGTGAAATATTTCCATGTGTTGTCTGTCTAGCAACCCCCTTGTGAGGTAGGACGCCACCCCGTCGCTCCATTTTGTAGACAAAAGAACTGAGATGGTGTGGCTCCGCTGGGGGTTTGGGGAAAGCCATGCTGTGAGACCTGGAAGCGTTTGCGATCTGAAGTGAGGAAAAGACACTCTGTGTACGCACAGAAACATTCTGGGCTTTGTGGATTACATGATACGTCTCCAAGCATTTAAACGGACATGTAGGTTAAGCCCTGGCTTAAATGAAACCCTATGAAGTTGAAGGATACCCTGTTCCACCTCACCCTGCTGTGGTTCCGAAATTGAGTTGGGATCACGATTAAGGTCCGGTTGAAAGACACCCAGGAATGGTTCCACGGGGAGGGCAGGGGGGCTGTGTTGGCTGGACATGCTTACCCAAGAACCCACACCTGTGCATGGCCAACGCTGGAAATTGCACAGGTTCACTGATGATGATGATGCTCTCCACCCCTGCCTGATATGCTCAGCCCCCCCCCGCCCCCGTGATACTTATCAGGTGACTCTGGGGAGTGGTGCACTCTCTCCTCCTTCCCCCTGTGCTATTTTACAGTTCCTTTTATTTAAAAAAATTAATAGCCCGCCTTTCCCGTGCTGAACCAAACGTCCAAGGCGGCTGACAAAAGTTCCACTGCAAAATGTACGATGTATAACAAATAAAATCATTCATCATTCTTCCCGAGTGTCCTGCCCCCTAACATAGCTGGGGAAAGAAAGAGGACCACCCACTGCTGCTCCCCGCTGCTTCTCGAGATGTTAGGTGCCCAGCCACCTCGGACCTGGACAGTGGACTAGATGCAAGCCAGATGCAAGGGAGGGCTCCAGGATGAGGTCTCTTGTTGTCTGGTGTGCTCCCTGGGGCATTGGGTGGGCCGCTGTGAGATATAGGAAGCTGGACTAGATGGGCCTATGGCCTGAGCCAGTGGGGCTGTTCTTATGTTCTTAACTACAATTCCCAGGAAGCCTTGCAGGTCTCTTGTTATCTGGTGTGCTCCCTGGGGCATTTGGTGGGCCGCTGTGAGATACAGGAAGCTGGACTAGATGGGCCTATGGCCTGATCCAGTGGGGCTGTTCTTATGTTCTTAACTATAATTCCCAGAAGGCCTTGCAGGTCTCTTGTTATCTGGTGTGCTCCCTGGGGCATTTGGTGGGCCGCTGTGAGATCCAGGAAGCTGGACTAGATGGGCCTATGGCCTGAGCCAGTGGGGCTGTTCTTATGTTCTTAACTACAATTCCCAGGAAGCCTTGCAGGTCTCTTGTTATCTGGTGTGCTCCCTGGGGCATTTGGTGGGCCGCTGTGAGATACAGGAAGCTGGACTATATGGGCCTATGGCCTGACCCACTGGGGCTGTTCTTATGTTCTTAACTATAATTCCCAGAAGGCCTTGCAGGTCTCTTGTTACCTGGTGTGCTCCCTGGGGCATTTGGTGGGCCGCTGTGAGATCCAGGAAGCTGGACTAGATGGGCCTATGGCCTGATCCAGTGGGGCTGTTCTTATGACTAGTGCTGTAACTGTGAGCAGAAGTCCAAAAGAAGATTTCCCTTTCTCTGTTGCCCAGTTCCCGCTCACAGCTGTCATGCACACCGTCATGGGCACATACACGCCCTATGTGTCTTCTAGAGCATGGAGATGTGCAGTGGACCCCCCCCCCCCGCAAGGATGTTGTAGCAAGGCCTCCCAAAAGCAGGATCCACCATAACACAAGCCTTCTACTGTGTACAATATATGTTGTGCCTTTGTTCATTTGTTATGAGTCAATGTTATATTTGTTATGCTCTTTGGAGCGATGTCAGGAGTAAGGCGCTGGTCAAGGACACCCCCATCAGATGACCTACCTGGCTGGGCTGACTGCTGGATCCTCCGAACTGGTGTCAGAAGTGGGATTTGATGCACAATCAATGGGGTGCCATGGGTGGTCAAGGGCAGGATTT
>NC_089835.1:3093404-3175904 GCF_035046505.1 Tiliqua scincoides
TTCCCACCTGTTGAGGTCCACTCCTTAGGAGGGAATTCAGATCCCTCTTGCAGATGTCCTTGTATCGCAGCTGTGGTCTACCTGTAGGGCACTTTCCTTGCACGAGTTCACCATAGAGGAGATCCTTTGGGATCCGGCCATCATCCATTCTCACGACATGACCGAGCCAACGCAGGCGTCTCTGTTTCAGCAGTGAATACATGCTAGGGATTCCAGCACGTTCCAGGACTGTGTTGTTTGGAACTTTGTCCTGCCAGGTGATGCCGAGGATGCGTCAAAGGCAGCGCATGTGGAAAGCATTAAGTTTCCTCTCCTGTTGTGAGTGAAGACTCCATGACTCGCTGCAGTACAGAAGTGTACTGTGAGCAGTCAGGGGATTTCACGCAGCGGGCATTTTGGACTGACAGAGTGGGTGAAACTGGCTTCGGTGGCAGCTCAACAGTTTCAGGGTTGTGAAGGTTTACAGTCTGGGGGTGCCCCCAATCCTGTCATCCTCTCTCTGCATTCTTGCACAATTTCATGCCATTCAAGTGTTGGGTGCTGCTTCCTTCTGGCTTGAGAATAAATTCAGTTTAAAACACGCACAGAGATGGCTCAGGGTCATCTCTATGGATGGTCTATGGAAAAAGACCCTGGATCTGGCAGCAATTTCATCAGTGGGAGGGGAACGAAAGGGGGTGGGGGAGCCGCTACTGGGACTGGCATATCCCAGGCCAAGCACTGGTGTTTCCTGCACAACACAGTTATAAAATAAATCACCATTCTTTATTGCTTTCTTTGTTGAAAATGGACAGACACAGAAATGCCCTGGAAAGGAGAACTTCATAGGGTCTCGGCACATAAAGGCGACCTCAGGAAATAAGGGAGGTTTCCCTTCTTTTTTTAAAAAAGGCAAGGATAATACATCAGGGTAGAAAACAGTGCTATCTATGTTGTTGGCCCTGAGAATCTCAGTTTCCTTTACAAACAATCAGGATTCTAGTCCTGATTAAGGTTTTAAAAAATTATTTTTTAAAAGGCTTGGAAGTAGAGCTTCCAATGATTAGGGACGGTGCTTCTGCAGTTAATGTAACCCCCAGGCCCTGCTTGGGGGGGGGGGGGAGAAGAGCTAGATTTGCATAGCTGTGTCTAATCATAGAAAACAGGGAATGTGTTAAAATTAAACTGGTTGGGTACGCCCCCACAAAAATCAAGGGGAAAATAAAGAAAGTGGATGTTTTCTGCCAAAAGTAGATGGTAGGGGATGCTGTTTAGTGTTCCATCACTAAAAGAGGCAAAACCGGCTTCTGCCAGGAGGGGATGGCCTGATTCTGGGGGGGGGGGGATCAGCATCATCAGAAAGAGATGAACTTACCCTGTGCTATAACACAAGCCTGGGGTGGAGATGGGGGTAGGAGAGAGGAAAAAGTGATAGGGGAGAGACATGGACGGGGAAGGAAGGAGTGTGTTAACTGCTCTGAAAAGACAATAAAGATCTTGCAACTATGGTGGCTTTGCCCCCCTCCCCACCGACTGTGACAAAAGATCAGCAGAGCCAGGAAATGCCCTGGCTCTGTTGCCAAGGTGGGAATGAGAGCTAGAGGGCGACGGTGAGGATCTCAAGGGGCGCGAAGGGGGTGGGATAGAGGGCAGGCACGTGCCTCCGTGGAGGGGAAAGTGGGCAAGGAGTGTTCTCAGCCGAGTGAAAGAAGTGCACTGGCCTGTGGGGAGAGGAATCACCCCCTCCCCGTGTTTTCTGTGACCCTCTGCTGATTGGTCCGTGAGCTGCATGCTCTGGTGGTGGGCCATGGGGCCCGGTGTCGCCGTCTCGGCTCCGTTTCAGCCTCAGAAAAGCTTGATGATGGATTTGCGCGATTTCCCCACTCCGATCCACTTCACTGTGAAGTGAGAAGAGGGACAGGGTGAGGGGGGCAAGCTGGGAACCGGAAGCGGGCGAGGGTTGAGATGGGGCCGAGCTGGAGCTCGGGGCAGCCGGCCGCCGAAGTGGGCCTTTCCCATCGCTGGCGCTGGCTTGCTGGACTCACCCGGCACCTCCAGGTAATCCTCGATGAAGCGGATGTAGCCCTGGGCCTGGGGGGGCAAGTCGCTGAAGCTGCGGGCTTCCTCGGTGCTGCACTGCCAGCCGGGCAGCGTCTTGTACTCCACGGTCACCTTGTTCAAGAGCTCCTGGTTGGCTGCGCAGAGAAGGAGAAACGGTGACTACAGACCAGCACAGTCACCGAAGTACAGACCTGCTCTCTGCCCGGCCTGGCCTTCCCCTCCTACCCCTTCGCCACCCTGTCATTCTTTGCAGATCCCATCCGTCCAAGTGGCTTGGAGGAGAGGGAGAGAAGGGGCAGAGAGGCACAGGCGGATTTGCCACCACGGGGCAGAAAAAGAAGTGGAAACAGAAGAGTCCAATGGGCTTTGTCAATGGATGCGTCCCCTGTTTCTCCCTGCCTTTGCCAACCTCCTTCGTGTCAATAACAAAATTGTAAGCTCCCTGGGGCAGAGCACGCTGGCGATACTAAAACAGCTAGGGAGGCATGTCTCTGGCTGCTGCTGCCTTCTTAGGAACCTGCCGCTGCTCACTCCCTCTCGGTGACTTGCACCCCTTCCCAAGGGTCGGCAGCTGCATGACTCCCAGGTGCCACCTCCACCACCAGTGGAGCACGCAGCCACCGTGGCAACGGGAGTCAAGCACCACCGGCTGCACCCTTTGCCCGAAGCCCCCCCACACCTGGGAAATACGGAATCCGCTTCTCGTCCAGATGGTAAGCCACGCCGACCTTGATCTCCGCAAAGGCGTCCAGGATGTCCAGCTTGGTCACTGCCAGGCTACAGGGTAGATCAGAGAGAGAAAAATTTAGGGAGCAGGGAACCCCCAACCCGTACAATTTATGGTTAGGGCGGAGTCCACAGTCCACGGCCAACAAACTGACCCTAGAGCCGGAGTCCAGAGATCCCAGTGCCAACGTCACCCCAGTGGCTCTTGATACGAGCTCCCCTTGATTTCCTCCCTGCCTTGCATTTTAACCAGCCCCTTTAGAAAGCTCTTAACGCCTCCCTCCACCTATAGGAGCTCAGCCAGGGAGAAAATGTCATGACAGGACCTTTTCAGTGGTGGCACCCAGGCTGTGACACTCCCTCCTTTTCAAGCAATGTCTTTCTGATATTCAGCAGGGGGAGAGCAATGGCTCAGGATTCCTTCCCTCCTGGGACAGAGGGGCACCACTCTTTCAACCCACTACACTGTCAGGGGTCAACTCCATCAGTTGAGGTTTGGGGGAACCCCCCCCCCCCCCCCGCAAATTCAGGACAATAAACAGGGCAACACTTAGGCTGCTGTTTGATTCCCTCTGCGAGGCGTCTGCAAAAAGGAGGGGAGGCTTACGCGCTGAATCCGTTTATCATGTGGGCGTATTTCACCAGCACCAGGTCCAGCCAGCCGCAGCGCCGCTTCCTGCCCGTGGTGACGCCATATTCATGCCCCCGCGATTGCAGCAGCTCTCCTATCTCCTGCAGGAGGACAGAAAAGATCCCCCCCCCCCACAAAATGGCTTTTTTTAAAAAGGCAGCTTTGAAAAAATAAAAATAACACGAATTGCAGATTTGTCAACACCCGCTGGGGCTGGAAATGGCTCTTTGCTGGTGATCTACCACGCACCGCTCCGTACGAAAGCAGCAGGGCAGAACAGTGGCGTTAGCTAGCCCTGGAGCCCAGAGCAAAGTTAAAAATGATGCCCCCCCCGCCACATCGCACCCAGAAGTGACATCACTTTTGGGTGTGGAATCACATGGTTATTTTAATTGAAAAACAAAAAAATCTGCCCCCCAAGAGGTGTGAGCTGCAATTGGAGTCTCTGACCCCTTGCGTCGCTGCCTCCCCAACCCCCCAAAAGCCCCTGGAGCAAGCAAGGGGAGCAAGCAGCCAGGGACTGCAATCCCTGCTGCCCCTCTTGCAAAAAGTGAGGGGGGGGAATTATGCAGGCGGGCGGCCAGACCGTTGCCCCCCAGGCAGCCTACTGCTCTGTGCAATTGCTACCCCTGCATCTGCTCTAGCTACACCACTGAAAACACGTTTTACATACAGATAGTTCAAGCCCTGGGGTAGGAGGTGGGGAACATCATGCCCTAATTATGCCATGCTCAAACCTTTTCCCCAGCTTCTTGTCCGCTCCAGCCCACCTCCCGGGCCTTCCCTTCAAAGCCCTCCATGGCCTTTCCCTTCCCTATCTCTCGGCCCTCACATTTATTTATTCGTGTATTATCATTTTTCAGTTTTCTATGCTGCCCTCCCTCAAAGGAGCTCAGGGCAGTGCGCACGGCTCCTCCCTTCCTCTTATCCTCGCAACAACCCTGTGAGACAGGCGAGGCCGGTACAAAGTCACCTAGGAAGATTCATGGCTGAGCGGGGATTTGAACCTGGATCTTCCAGGTCTATGTCCAACACCAGAACCACTATACCAGACTGCCTCTCTGACGTGACCCATGTCAGAGTCCAGAGAGAGGCCACCAGAGAACACAAGCTGTTCCAAGGCTTAATGTAGCATGCTGACTCCCTTCCCATTCCCCTCTCTTCCCCTTTGTTCGGACATGCAGCTACTGGGGAAAGCGCTTGGTTGTTTGAATCTGCTGTCACTAGCCCAGGAAATCAAGAAACCCAGAAGGGCTCCTTGAGCAGAACACTTTGCTGCACTCCTAAGAGCCTAAGAACACATTCATGAAATCCTGTTGTTCCCCTTCCCTTCCTCTGCCACATCCCTTGTGTCTACTTCTGGAACACAAGCTACAGCCATGCCATAGCAAAATCCTGCAAGAGCATTTGGGGCACGGCACCTGTAGCCACATTCACACCACTAACGCTTCTGGTTTAGAAATGGGCTATGCCAGATGCAGGGGAGGGCACCAGGATGAGGTCTCTTGTTGTCTGGTGTGCTCCCTGGGGCATTTGGTGGGCTGCTGTGAGATACAGAAAGCTGGACTAGATGGGCCTATGGCCTGATCCAGTGGGGCTGTTCTTAGGTTCTTAACTACAATTCCCAGGAAGCCTTGCAGGTCTCTTGTTATCTGGTGAGCTCCCTGGGGCATTTGGTGGGCCGCTGTGAGATACAGAAAGCTGGACTAGATGGGCCTATGGCCTGATCCAGTGGGGCTGTTCTTATGTTCTTATGGTTCCAACCCAACATCTTCTTCAATCCAGCCCAAAAGACAGAGAACCAAGTTCTATGGGAGGAAGCGCCTGGGATTCTGTCCAAACCCAATCCCCTCACAGTAAACCCAAGGCAAGGAGACTTACATTATCCTGCTCTGTGGGGAAGGTCCCGACGCCCACCCGCGTGGTGTAGGCTTTCACGACGCCGTACACCTTGCCGATGTAGTGCGGGGGGATGCCAAGGCCGGTGCAGACACCCCCCACTGTGCAATTGGAGGAGGTCACAAAAGGGTAGGTGCCTTTAGCGGGCGAGAGAAAAAGAAGAGGCGAGATTCAAACCAGGGCAGTCCCACTGTGCAGTTCAGTCTCCTAAAGTGCAATCTTGCGCATGGCTACTCGGGCCTAAATCCCACTGAGTTCAATGGGCCTTACTCCCTGGTAAGTACGTGTACGATTGCAGCCTGACCCATGACCCTACACCAGCTCAGAACATAGGGGATAAACCTACCCCATTCCCACTGGCTCAGTGATTCTCAAACTTTTTAGCACTGGGACCAACTTTATAAAAAGACACTCTATTGGGAGCCACCTGGCTTTACGAGGCTTAGGGCAAAAAGATCTAGAAGATAATAATAGTTTTGTTTATTTACAAGTAACATTTTGTTTATTTATTTGCAAAAGAACAAAACAAAATCCTCAACCTATTTCTCGTAATGGGGCTGCCCTAATGAATAGCCTCAAGGCTGCAGGGGCTTGGTTCTGTGAGCCAGCCTTCACCTGCCCCCCACTACCTGTCCCTGATGGGCTTGGGGGGGGGAAACACACCAGAAAAAAGACACTCAAATATTTATCTCCCTATTAAGTTGCTCTGAGAGACAACCTGGGCTCAAAAAGTGAGGTATGGAATAACTAACACAAAAGAATACGCAAATATTCAGAGCAGGGAAAGGGAAAAAGGGGGGGAATGGAAAGGTTTGATGAATTTTTACCAAAATCAATGTCCAGTAAGGCAGCGTTGGCTCCCTCCACCAGAATCTTCTTGGGGGGGCCCTGTAGGGCCTGGTACATGAAATAAACACCATCTTTCACCAATGGACGGATCTTCTCGGCATAGATCTATCAATAATATTTTTAAAATTTAGAATCCCTGCACACCCGCCGCCTTTCCGTCACACTTATGGGGACCCCCCAAGGCAGCTTAGGATACCCAATGAAAAATCAAATCAACCAATCAATCACAGACTAGTGAGTCCAGCAACGGCCCAATCACGGAGCAGCTGAGGCTGACACAAGGGCAAAAACAAAAAGACTGGCCCAGGTGTGATAAACAAGGTAAACATGGGAAGAAGCCAAACCCAGGAGACATGGGCAACCCCCTCCTCGACTAATCACCTTCAATTGCTGGAGCTCCGCCTCTGTGTCAATGTTGAGCGTTGGGTATGTTGCTTTGTAATGCTCGGCCAAGACCCTGAATCTGGGAGAGAGAGGCATTGCCGCTGAGTTTGGTTATTTCATTTAAACGTGCGCCCATCCCGCCCTTCTTCCCAGGGGCTCTGGGTGTCGCTCACGGTTCATTCCCTAGACACCCCCAGCGCATTGATCCCGCTGCAGAGCAGGGTGACTGGCGCAACAGGTTTCCAATCCCCGGGCCCGCGCCACATCCCAGGCCCTGCCCCCCCTCCCCACTGCCAACTCACTTCTTGGAGAACTCCTCAAAGTCTGCAAGCAAATCACAGATACGCAAGCCAGTGCGCGAAGCCTTGGAGGCGTACGCGGGGCCGATCCCCTTCTTAGTCGTGCCAAGGCTGCGAGAGGAATGAGAGATTGACACGATGCCCTCCCACAAATCCCCCCTGGGTTAGTGAGCAGGGACTTGCTCACTACAGCTGCCAGTGGGTGACGTATAACCTGTCACTTTCCAGGTACGTAGCTGATGGGGCTGTGCACTGTCTGAAACTAGACAATCGCTGAAAGATTTATTTCTGAACTCTCTGCTTGGGGGGGGGGCCTCGCTTCCTTGCTTGTGCAATACTTGTGCCGCTGACCATCCCACAGGTTTCGCTTTCTACTGAAGAGAATGCAATTAATTCTGCCCAACGTTGCATATATGCAACAGGGACCAAACGCGTACGCTTGTGGCCGGGCAAAAATGGGTTAACCAGATGGCATTTGGATGAGCTCTCAAGGCTGCTGGGAAGTGGGCGCTACCCACTGCTGGTGTTCCTAATTGCTTTGGGATCTCCAATTAGCTGCATTAATTTTTTTAACTTCAAATTAATTAAAACACACACGCGAACCCCACCCCACCACCTTGGGGAAAATTCAAGCAAGGATGCCAGCAAGGCTCAACATTCTCATACTTCTTGCCAGCCTGCTGTTGTCTTTGCAGCTCCTGGATTCCATCCACAGCCTGGTGGAAATTGAAGACTGGTTCAGAGACAAAAGGAAAGATAAATGGGAAGAGATGCATCAGCTGCCTTCCATCTGCTCCCCAATCTCCCCCCCCCCCCCATTCCAGGCCTTTGAACATTGAAACCTAGGAACTCACCGAGATGGGCACGATCTGAAATCACAGTCCGAGACTCCCAGCCTTCAAGCCCTGTGGACGCAGGAGAATTTGTTCCTCAAATCCATTCCATCTCTCCCCGTTCATTATAGCATGTTAACAAACGTTAAGAACATAATTCTTGACGTTTGTACACAGTTACTGGGGGATTCTTTGTTGTAATTCTTACAACAAACCTGTAAGGCAGTGATCGTCAAACTTTTTAGCACTGGGGCCCACTTTTTAGAATAGCAATCTGTTGGGACCCACCGGAAGCGGCGGCATTAACCTATCAAGCAGGAAAATTTTAACGTCTCCAGTATGACAAAATCAAATCAAATAAGTAAGCAAATTAAAAGTTTACAATAAGTATAAATTTAAAAATGTATTTAAAATAAAGAGGAATCCTCCTAACCCTTTCAAGAAGTTGCGGGTTTTAATAATTTCCCAAACAAAAGGCTGCGGTCCTATCCACACTTACTCAGGAGTAAGCCCCACTGACTATCATTGTTAAAAGCATATAAAGAGTAGTTAAAAGTACAGCTCACATTTCCCCAAATGCAGTCATAGACCAAGGCAGCATCAAGCCTAAGACATTAAAAATTAAATACACCTTGAAATAAATGGGGATTCACCTGAAGCTGGCTTGCGACCCACCTAGTGGGTCCTGACCCACGGTTTGAGAAACACTGCTGTAAGTTAAGGAAGAATCATTATCCCCATGTTGCAGATGGGGAAGACTGAGAGGGCACAGCTTGCCTAAGGCCTATAGACTGAGAGAGTACATGGTGAAATTCAAAAGTGATTCACACCCAGTCTTTTAGCTGCTACACTCCTAGCCAGCCCTTTGTTAGTGAGATAGCTGATTAAGAGCCAGGATGCACAGCAGATGTCCCTTGATGGGAGCTCTTGGTTGGGAAAAGTGGGAGGTACCTGTCCTGGAGCTCAACCATGAGGCACCTGCAGAAGGTCACAAGATCAACCTCCAGGTAGGGGAGGGTAAGAACATGATATGAAAACCTGAGGACTCACTGCCACTCAGTGTAGATAATACCAAGCTACGTGACTGATTTGCAAATAGGATTTGACTTCCTGAGAAATATCAAAAATATTTAATTTAAAAATAAAAGAAGGTTTCTAGCCCTCATTATTTGCTTAAGGTAACCTTCACCGTTTTGTTTAGAGTCCACGTGCTCTAGTCAGAACAAAAAGTAGTTAAGCATTCCGCGGTCCCGACTAAAGACTCTCTCTGCAGATTTCTCCTGCTTAACTACTAGGTTTTGCTACCAGCCCTCCACCCCAAAGCTGCAGCGGGAGGGAGTAACTCACCTGGCCCCTTCTTCAGATTCTTCTCAGCTTCCTCAAAGAGGCCTGGTAAGTGGATGACAACACCGTTCCCTGAGAGGAAGAGGAACAACATAATTGCAAACACCCTTGTGTAATGGCAGGCAGAGTTAAGGGGGAAAATCCTTCTCAAGAGAAGGTGATTTCATTTTGGGGGGACAATGCCTAGAGGAAATGATCAGAAGTGCAAAGACAAACAGAAAGAAACACATGGGTGGTAGGGGGTGGTGGACAACAAGGGAGGGGCTGGAGCCTAGTGGTTAGAGCAGAGCGGTTGCAGGCAGAAGGTTCCAGTTTCAACTCCAGGTATGCCTGGGAAAGACCCCTGCTCAAAACACTGGACAGCTGCTGCCAGTCAGTGCTGGACAACGCTGAGGCATCTAAACCAAGGACCTGATTTGGGGTGGCGGCTTCCTATGTCGCACAGAGGGTTCAAGATCACCCAAATGGTCCAAGATTTCAGGCCAGATTTCTGAATGGCGTGCCCTGCGTCTAAGACCAAGGTGCCTTTTGTGATTTCAGCTGAGTGCAAGTTCTCACCAATGAACGAGGTGGCGTTGTGGTTGATGACCCCGCTGGGTAGAAGGTGGAAGTCATATTCAACTGTATCGACAACAACCGTGTGGCCGGCATTGTTACCTCCCTGCAAAGAAGCATAAAGGCATTACTGTACATTAAAAGGGAGGGGAGAAACCTGTCGCCGCCGGCCCCCCACCATCCCTGCCACTTACTTGTTCCTTAGCCCAGGGCAGCCAAACATCTCTTACTTCCAAAAGAACTCACTCCATCTCCCCTCCACATAACAATTTCCCCAATGCCTATCCAAGGCCCTCAAATCACCCCCCCCCAGATTCCTTCAGGCTTTCCCACCCCCAGCTGTGTAAAATTCTCCCCTGCAATGTTGCTTTCATGCCCAGAGCAACCTCCCCAGTTTGATGCAGATCTTCCAGAATTTCCCCTATGTAACTAAGTCAGTATTTTTCAAACTGTGGGGCAGGGCCCACTAAGTGGGTCACAGGTCAATTTCAAGTGAGTCCCCATTCATTTCAAGGTGTATTTTATTTTTAATATCTTAGACGGATGCTACCTTGATATGCTCCTTACACTCCAATTGAGCTTCCGTTGTGGTTTTAAATAACTTTCATCCAACCCTCTTGACTTTCTCTTTCACAACTTCGTTTTTTTTAAACTAGTTTTCATTTTGGAGAAGTTCCCATAATAATAATATCTATTGGTTTTGCTAAGACTTGTTAAGGCACATACCTAAACATATTTACTCAGGGCTAAGGCTGCAATCCTATACATACTTACCTGGGAGTAAGCCTCGCTAACCACAGTCAGAGTTACTTCTGAATAAACGTGCCAAGACTTATGCTGCAAGCCCTTCTAATCTCAGTAGCCCTAGGCTGCAATCCTAAACTTACTTATCAGTGAGTAACTCCACTAAACTCAATGGGACTTACTACTGAGTAGGATTTGTCTGTAATTTTTACTTCTAGGTAAGGGTGCCTAGGTTTGCAACCCCCAAATCCTATCTTATATGCATTTTCTCAGAAGGAAGTCCTCTGATACTCCATAGGTATTCCTCCCAAATCAGTACTGGAAAGACAGAACCAATGACTTGAAACTACAGAGAAGTAGATTTAGGTTTGACATGCGAAAGGATTTCCTAATGGTTAGAGTAACCAGATATAAATGGGGGACAGATACATCTACCTTTAACCCTTGTATAGAAAAGGGAATTTGGACAGGTGAAGCTCAACATGGAAGGGTCTAAAAAACTGCACCTGCCCAAATTCCCTCTTCTATACAAGGGTTAAAGGTAGAGGCTGCACTCTGTCCCCTTTGCATCTGGTCACCCTATAAGATGTAAGTAAGAACCCTGCACCCTATAAGATATATGTAAGAGCTGTACAACCCAGAATAAGCCTGCCTCATCCGGTTGTGGGCACTCTCTTCATGGGAAGCTTTCAAGGAGAAGCTGGATCAAGCCACCTGTCAGGGATGCTGTAGTTGCCTGTGCTGAGCTGGGGGTGGACTAGATGACCTCTAGGATCCCTTGCACCTCCGCAACTCCATGATTTGCAGCCAGCTCTAACATTTTGCCTGCTGATTTTAGGCTCTTCCTGGCTGTTTGTAGCAATAAGGGCTTGTTTGCACATATACATTATTGTGCTTTTGGAGGTGGTGGGACAAGCACCATATGCAGATCGTTCCAAAATTATCAATCAATAAATCAATGCAAACTCCTACCCCCTTGGAGTGGTGCAGCAACAGCCCAGATGATACAGCCCTCTCTTGCTGCAAAGTTGTACAGCCATACCCCGGGTGGTACAGATCGGTCTTGCCTTGGAGTGGCATAGCCACACTGCAGGCAGCACAGCTCTCTCTTGCCTCAAAGTGGTACAGCCAACCTTGGGTGGCACAGCCCCCTCTTGCCTTGGGATGGTACAGCCACATCCCTGGTAGCTTGGCCCTGTCATACCTTGGAGTGGTATAGCAACACCCGGATGTTACGGCCCTTTCTAGTCTTCAAGCAACACCCTGGGTGGCACAACACTCTCTTGCCTTGGAGTGGTATAGTCACACCTGGGCAGCACAGCCCCTTCCTGTTTAGGAGCTGCACAGCCACACCTGGTTGGCACAGCCCCCTCTTGCTGGAGTGGCACAGCCACCCCTGGGTGGCACAGCCCCTTCTTCCCTGGGAGGCACAGCCCCTTCTTCCCTGGGAGTGGCACAGCTACACGCAGGTGGTATAGCCTCCTCTTGCTTCAAAGTGGCACAGCCACACCAGGGTGGTACAGTCCCTTCCTGCCAGAGGGTGGTACAGCCACCCCTGGGCTGCACAGCCCCTTCTTCCCTGGGAGTGGCACAGCCACACCAAGGTGGTACAGGCACCCCTGGGTGGCACAGCCCCTTCTTCCCTGGGAGCGGGATAGCCACACCCAGTGGTATAGCCTCCTCTTGCCTGAAGGTGGCACAGCCACACCAGGGTGGTGCAGTCCCTTCCTGCCAGAGGGTGGCACAGCCCCCCCTAGGTGGCACAGCCCCATCTTGCTGGAGGGGCACAGCCCCTTCTTCCCTGGGCGTGGCACAGCCCCACCCAGTGGCATAGCCTCCTCTTGCCTGAAGGTGGCACAGCCACACCAGGGTGCTACAGCCACCGATGGGTGGCACAGCCCCATCCTGCTGGAGTGGCACAGCCCCTTCTTCTCTGGGAGTGGCACAGCTACACCCAGTGGTATAGCCTCCTCTTGCCTGAAGGTGGCACAGCCACACCAGGGTGCTACAGCCACCGATGGGTGGCACAGCCCCATCCTGCTGGAGTGGCACAGCCCCACCCAGTGGTATAGCCTCCTCTTGCCTGAAGGTGGCACAGCCACACCAGGGTGCTACAGTCACCGCTGGGTGGCACAGCCCCATCCTGCTGGAGTGGCACAGCCCCACCCAGTGGTATAGCCTCCTCTTGCCTGAAGGTGGCACAGCCACACCAGGGTGGCACAGCGCCCCCCCCCCGCCCCGCTCACCTGGCACCGGCAGACGAGGTCGGCGTCGAGGCTGAGCAGGTCCACCAGCTTGCCCTTGCCCTCGTCCCCCCACTGCGCCCCCAGCACCACCGTCACGCGGTTCCCGGGGGGCGCCGCCCCCAGGCCCAGCCGGGGCCGCTTCCCCTGCGGGCCGTCCCCGCCGCCGCCGCCCCCGTTCAGCAGGCCGCCGCCGCCCGCGCTGTCCGTCCCCGCCATGTGGTGGTGCAGCAGCAGCAGCAGCAGGCTCAGCCGGGAAGTGCCGGGAGGGAGCCGACTCTAACATGGCGGCGCCCTGGCCGGCCTCAGCGCCAGCAGCCAAGATGGCGGCGGAGCAGGACTGCGGCGCGAAGCGACTGGCGGCGCCCTGGTTGGCCTCAGCGCCAGCACCTAAGATGGCGGCGGAGCAGGACTGCGGCGCGAAGCGACTGGCGGCGCCCTGGTTGGCCTCAGCGCCAGCACCTAAGATGGCGGCGGAGCAGGACTGCGGCGCGAAGCGACTGGCGGCGCCCCGGGCGCGCCAGCACCCAAGATGGCGGCGGAGTGCAGGGCGACCCCACCCGCCAGTCAACATGGCGCTCTCAGCGCCAGCAGCCAACATGGCGGCGCAGGCTTCGCCGCCAGGAAATTCAGCCATCTTGATGGGGGCAGAGACTATACTGGGGGGAGAGTATGCACATCTTTACCTATCGAATATATATTATATATACATTATAAATTTGGTGTTAAATCATTTCATATATATTTTATATATAAAATATGTGAAATTTTATATAACATTGATATAAATCATGTACCTTTAATAAATTTATTTACAAAAGGGCAGATTATGTTTAACCAACAAATATAAAATCCATCCTTTGCCCTTTGATATAAAACATTATAAATCATTTATATTTAACATTTATTTATTTGTAAATCATACAAAATTTATAAATCCCTTCTAAATATATATACATTAAAAACTTTATATATAAAGCCAAGTTATAACCTTTTATTCTTGGTTTTACATATGATTTATATATGTATTTATAAAAGTTTTATACATTTTATATAACTATAAAGTAATCATTTTTTAAAAGTCTTGGCAGAGCCAAAGCGCATTTGCCCTGCACTGACCCAACAGCCCTTCACAGTATTTGTGAAGAGATTTTGGTAGAGTGCCTCTGAGCATGGGCAGAGTGCCCTTGGCCACTTGTGCCATCTTTGGTTTCAGAAACACCCACATTTAAATGTTGTTGGCAACCTTCAGTCTCGAAAGACTCTGGTATCGCGCTCTGAAAGGTGGTCCTGGAACAGCGTCTAGTGTGGCTGAAAAGGCCGATTCGGGAGTGACAATCCCTTCCACACTGGGAGCAAGTGTAGTGTGTCCCTGGTCTGTCTCCCTGGCTATGGGCCTTCCTTCTCTGCCTCTGACTGTTGGCAGAGTGTCTCTTCAAACTGGGAAAGGCCATGCTGCACAGAATAATGTTAATTTAAATTGCAAGGTTTACACTGCAATCCTATGGAGGTCTATTGGTCAATCTTGATCAGGTCAGAAGAAACTTGTGTGAGTACACACTACAGCCTTAAAAATACTGTACGCTCACTGTGCTGTATTAAAATACTCTGAGCAGCTCCCCTGCCTTCCTTCCATGAGCACAGCCTCATAGCTCGTTGAAAGAGGCACTTGGCTGCAGAATTACTCCCATGCAAATTTCACCTATTTGCATGAGTCAGAGTCAGTTTTCTGGAAAGTGACAGCCCCAGGATACCATTAAGGAAAGGCAAATAAGACAGAGCTGGGGGGGGGGGAAGAGAGAGACATATATTGCTGGGTGCAATTAGACAACTCTGCAGCTGTCAGCTCTAATCCACCTTCCATGAGTATTAGAGGCTGGAGAAAGATGGGGCCAGCTGGACTTCTCTTTAACTACTGGCTGCCCTTTGAAAAACACATTAAACAAATGACTGTCTCATCCATTTGGTTATCAGGTATATTTCCCCTGTGCATGGATGTTCCACATTTAGCAAGCAGAGCTCACAGATGTCAACAGACCTCTATGGTACAGACTGGATCTTTCTTCAGATGGGGTCAAAACTGAAGACTATCAAATAAGAGCCCAATCTTTCCTGAAAGAGCACACTTTCCTGGGAGCAAGCCCCATTGGACATAATGAGACTTACTTCTGAGAAGACCCTCTTAGGATTCGGCTGCAAGACAGCACTGTTAGGAGAAAGGGGTTAGCCCCTCCCAGCCATCAGTGCTGTTTTCAACACAAGCATTTAAGAACATAAGAGCCCTGCTGGATCAGGCCAAAGGTCCATCTAGTCCAGCTTCCTGTATCTCACAGCGGCCCACCAAATGCCCCAGGGAGCACACCAGATAACAAGAGACCTGCAAGGCTTCCTGGGAATTGTAGTTAAGAACATAAGAACAGCCCCACTGGATCAGGCCATAGGCCCATCTAGTCCAGCTTCCTGTATCTCACAGCGGCCCACCAAATGCCCCAGGGAGCACACCAGATAACAAGAGACCTGCAAGGCTTCCTGGGAATTGTAGTTAAGAACAGGGAGCACACAAAACAGACACAATCTGCATCCCTGTGCCCTCCCCTGCCTCTCCCTCCCCCATTATGTGAGTTAATATCACCTTATGTGAGTTACCATATTAACTCCCCATGACCTCCCTCAATACACCAGACCCCCAGCTAGTTCCCTCCTCCCTACAAAAATCCCACCCACAGCTATTTGCATTGGGATGCAAAGCAGCCAGCACTTCCTTTTTAACCCCTAACTTCCACAATGGTTCCAACACACACACAGACCATATCCTTAACCCACATGCTCTTTTTGCCCAGTGGGGTTCACTGCAAGGCATTACGTCTGCTAGAGGCAGCATGTTCCGTCGGCGGGGAAGCTTTTGCCTCCATGATAAGGAACCTCAGCTTGCTGGAGTCTTTGTTTTTTGTGTTTCTTTTTATTGGGGAGGACAGGGAAGGGGAGAGAACAGAGCCAAAAGCATCACAACCACAGTGAAGAAGGTCAGCACAGCAACAGAAGGATGTGGAGTCAAGCGAATGGCTATTTATTCTAAAAATGGAAGTTTATCAACCTACATATGCCAGAATTATTAAGGAAAGAAAGTTACAGATGTAAACAACCCCACAGTTACATGTTCAATGGCAAAACCCCTTTTTTCTCATTTTTTCTTTTACTGGCCACTTAAACGTTTTACAGTTCGTAAAAACATTTACAGCCTCCGTTTCGTGCTCGAGCTTTTCCATCTACAGCAACTAAGACATACAATCATGAAAAAAAAACACTAACAGATTTTGAACAGGCTGAATTTCTTTTTTTTTTTTTTGGAATTTTTTATCCTTTTAATTTTTTTTCTTTTCCTTTTTTTCTTTTTATAATAAAAACCGTGTGCAGAAAAAAAAGACATCTAAGAGTCGCTAACATCTCTCAGTCTGATGGTCTAAGGATGCGGCAGTTTTAGACATTCCCCCCCTTTTTGGATTCTATATTAAAAGGATCATAGCTTCAAAAGCTGTTCTGTCTAACAGAGGTGGCAACTTCCTGACCGCTCAGAAGCTGCCCTCCTGCCCGCTCCCCACCAGCACCTTCTCCACCTAGTTCTGAGATCCCAAGAGGTGCAACAGAGGCCCTCCTTTCGCCAGTGCTCCATAAGCTGGAAAAAAAATCACATCCAAGTTCAACGGTTCACAACACCAAACCATCAAGCACCCATGTGAACGTTCAGCTACTGAAGTTATTTGCTCGCTCGCTCTCTCTCACACGCGCACACCCCTTTCCCCCTTCTTCCCCAGAAGAATATTTTCTAGTGGCCCAAAGCGTTTTTAAAATACCAGTTAACTTTGTTATAAAAAACAGTTGTCACACAATCACACATTCTGAGTACACACATGCATGGAGATAGAGGAATCCTGTTTCTCTCTAGCTCCTGTTTGAAAAAAAAAAAAAGAAAGAAAACAAGGTGTGTGTGGGGGAAGGACATGACAAAGAGGGCTCAGAGATAGCTGCTGCCCTCCCTCTGCACTCCCCTTGCCCCACATCAGCCCCCCCCAATCTAATGATCAATGCCTTCTGGAGCTGGCAGGCCTCCCCAATTCATTTTGTCTAGCTGTGATGCAAGAATGAGCATTTGTATAGGGATAGAGACGTCTGCAAAAGCCGGAAAGAGAATTTGAGTGTCTACGTCTAAAAAAAACTCAGCGTTCTAAAAGGAAAAAATTTAAAAGTTTGAATTTCAAACAGTGAATCACAAGGAACAGAGGCAAATCTTCAGTCCCTGTGGCTGGGAATCAGACATGATTAACCAAGCTGGAGGCGTGTGGGGGACCAGAGGAATATTTACACAATTCATGCCCAACCAGGAAGACAGGCTGTTGGAGAAAGCCCCTTGCCCCGGTGTTCTGTGGAGAGAGGCTAATGAGGAAGCAATAATTAATCCCATCACAAGTGGGGAACAAAATGAAGCCCCCACCCTAGGAGAAGAGGGTACCCGGCACGAGACCCACGCAACTGGGCTGTGGAAGGATCACATTTTCCACCCTTCTCACAAAACACACACTGGAGAGGATGGTTTAAGTGTTATAGCTGGGAGCATCAACTAGAGAAAAAAAGGGGGGGGGCATTTCAATAGAAATCAACAGGATGCACAACCAAAAGGACCAGCATTAGAAAACCAACATTTTCTCTTGCAAGAGACAAGCACAACTGTCTCCACCCCCTCCCAAACAAGCGTGGATCTCCCTCCCTCCCCATCCGCTATATACAGAGGCTACCAATTTATCAAAACCACAAGCACAGAATGATTTGTGCCCCCCCCACGCCCCCCCTCCCCATTGTAAAAAATTGTTGCTATTCTCAGCACTATGCGCCTCAAAAGGTGAAAGTTACATGCTTGCGCAGTTTTGCCTATATACACGTTAGGTGCTGACAATGAGAAGATCCTGCAGAAACCCTGAGAAAAAAATGTTCCTTCCACTCCACTAAAGAGGACAGATACTATACAGAGATGATTAAAGGGGGGGGAGAGGGGGCACCTAAGGCAGCCTGCTTTGGCCAGGGAAGCACGAGGCCTTGGCAAACCAAGCTCTTGCTCTTCCTTCAATCAGGATTGGTTTGTGAAAGATTCTGCTGAGATTTTCAAGGCGAGACTTCAGGGGCAAGAGGGGCGAAGGCTCAAGGGACGCCTCTGGCCTGGGACAGGTTGCTGTCCAAGAGGCCTCCCAGCAATTCACTGTCTGAAAACTCAGGCCTAACTTTGAATGGGAGGGAAAGAGGAGCACCACAGCCTGCCTCTCTCTCCCCTCTCTCGGTGGCTCCAAGATGGAAACATGTCTCTGGGTTCGTCTAGAATGGAGAGAGTTTAGGCCACCACTCTGGAACACAGAGCGGTGAACGAGAACCTTAAAAATACACTTTGTTTACGTGTGAGTTAAAAGCCAAAAGATGTCCCAACCCGCCACCCCGTCCGTGGCCGTCATTTTCCCTGCATGCCCTCACTTGCACCTCCCTCTCCTGTCGCATTTCCTCTCGCTGAGCATGCCCACAAGGACTAAGCCTACATGCTGGCCTCCCTCACCTACCTGGCTGCCAGTCCAGCTGCTCTGATGTCACGTCTTCCTGTCCAATCACGGGCAACACTAAGTGCTGCTCTCCTCTTTGAGCAAACATTTTGATTACAAATGTCTAAACTAGGTTTGAAATGTTTTTTTCCCCTCTTTTTTAATAGTATAAGACAATATTCTTTTTCAACAAACTTTAAAAAAAATTTACAATTTCTTTTTAACCTTCCCCCCCCACCCCCTCATTGCCCACTCTCCCCAACAGCCCTGTTTTCCACTGGTTGTGTCTTGGGAAGTGGCAGGCACGCCCCCCCCCGCCCCCTGTAGAGCCTCAATTGCTTGGCTGAAGGGTGGAGATGGTTGGGGTTTCACCGGTACCCCTGGTAGCCGTAGTAGTTCCTGTAGTATCGGTCTCTGTCTTGGTAGTAGTTCTGCCACTAAAAAGGAAAATGGAAGTTGTTCATTATGCAGCAAGTACAATGGGACCAAAGTCCTCCCCTTAGACCAGATGCGCTCATTGTATGCAGCTGCTCGTTCCAGAGTTGGCACAGACTGGAGGGATAACCACGCATTTACATTTACATACGAGGTGGCAGGGAATGCACAGATCTCAGTTAACAGGTCTTTCTAACAATCCCATTTTAGAGACTGGGGAACTGAGGCTGTAAGAAAGGGCGAGGTCACAAAATGACCACATAAGCAGAGGCAGGTTTGGAACCCAGGTCCTCCCTGCAGAGAATGTCCACAGGCTTCTCCAAGCTTGTAGCTTAACCCATCCCAGTCTCCCCTCCTTTGCTCCAATCCTTGTCAAAAGGTCCTGGAGAAAAACTTGGAGCTTCAATCCCTGTACCCAGAACTCTCATGATCTGCTGGGTTCCCTCCCGCTATGATTAAGAGAACAAGAACAGTTTTTTTTTTTAAAAGAGCAACAGAGGCTAGAACATCCAATGTTGACTGGGGACTGTCATAATCTTGTCTACCCCCACCACAGTCCCTTTTTGCTGCTACAGACAAAAAGACTGGAGGGAGGGGGAAGAGCATGCTCTTACATCTGCAGTTCAATGGGGTAGAAGCTCAGCCCCTTGTAGCTCTCACCTGCTGCCAGGTCTTCCTGGCAACTATTTAAAATCAAGCCTCTTGGAGCTGTAAGAACCAGGAGCAACACTTGGCTATGCTGCCTTTTGAAACTGCAAAAGAAAGGCTTTGAGAGACCTTGGTCTCGAAGGCAGCAGATAAAACACCACACACAAGGTGTGAGAGAAGGGGGGCTATCGACTAAGAATGGAGAATTAACACTCTGAAATGCTGCAGCAGACAAAAAAAGCTCCAGCAGGCAAATGTCTCCAGGAATAGGAAGCACAAAGGCCGGCATCCTAGAATCATGGCTTACCTCCCGATTGTAGTCCCTGTAGTAGTCTCTGTATCTATTGTACTCATAATCCCGTCCATAGAAACGATTGTAGTCCCCCCTGTATCTGTCATAGAAGTTGCGGTAACCCTGTGGGTTAAAAAGCAGAAAATCAGATTCATGCAGCGCACAAGTCACCTGTCCCTGGGCTCCAACTCTTAACAACTTGGTAGAGACCAAGGGTGAACAAGGGAGGGGACAAAGGGGGCTTCTTCTATACCCCTGAAGCCACAATGTTAAATTTTCCAGCTCTTTTGAAACTTAAAATTTCTGGCTCTTCAGACGGCATGTGCAAATTCTCTTGAATCATGAGAACTAGAAACTTCAACGGCTTCTAAAATGAAATCACTGGCTTTTTACAATGGGAAAGAAAGGACAAGTCTGCCCCTCGCTTCTTTGGCCTACTCAAGAGTCAAGCTGACACATGAACACTGGGAACACTGGGAAAAGGGATATACTCACGCCTCTGTTTCCAGGCTGTCCCCAGTACTGCTGTTGCCCGTAACCACCCCGGGGGTTGTCGTAACCTCGGCGTTGGCCACCAACTGAAAGGGGGGGGGGAGAAAAAAGGGGAGTGAGTAGTTCAGACAGTGGCACGAGCTGAAAACATGAATGGCTGCTGCAACCACATTGCTGGCTGACCTGGCATCTCCCCTGTTTGCAGAGATGTAGTACACTTTTAGATAGCACAGAAGAAATCAGAAGACTTAAGGAGGGGGGGGAAGAAGCTTAGCTGCGTTCACCTTTTTAAAAGAGGGACCGAGAACACATTAGGATCAGCAGAAGCTTCTCACTGTGGCTGGCTAGGCAGGTAAACCTCATCATTTCCTAAATCTATACGGGGAGGAGCTAAGTCGACACCCTTCCGAGGGAGCCTGGTGCGGACCGCCCAACGCCAAGTGCGTTCTCCACAAATGCCACTCCAAGGCAGCCCATCTCCCTCCCTCTACTCCCAAAGCGACATCAGCGTGCATCCCCTTCCCCCTCCCCACCGCCCCACTCCGTCTCCCACAGAGGATTGCGCTACTCACACAGCAGCCCGGGGGGGTGCTGCATACTTGGATGCCTGGACTGAGCTGCCAAAAAGAAAACAAAAAATGCTCACAGTGAGAATCTGAACTTTCCAGCCCTCCTGAAAACAACTGCAAGGACTGCCTGCTTCTGCCGTGGAAACAGCATCTAGACTTGAGCAGAAGCAAAGAAAGGGGTGGGGGTGGGCGGCTCAGCAAGGAAGAAGGAGAAGCAGCAGGAGCCTAGAAGGCAAGTTACACAGGTGGAGTCCATGAGCCCCAGGACATATTTCAGCAAGTACTGTGTAAAGCTGAGGCCTGGAAACACCAAGGAGCTAAACAGTGACTTCAGAAGCAGACACACAAGGAGGCAAAAGGGATGGCTCGGCTCAGATGAAGACCAGCCACTAGTCACCCGGCACATGGGACTGGGGGGTCTGAGAAAAAGCTGGGACACACTTGCAGCAGTGTGGACTGGCACCTGGCTCCTTTCCCCTTAGGGTCAGGCCCCAGAGGGAGGAGGAAAAAGGGATCATATCCATGGGAAGCCCCTAAAGCTAGGAATGGAAGTGTATTAGGACACAGAGCAGGACATCAGGTTAATGAAGGCAAAGCTACACCCGACTCCTCCTGCACTGCACTGGACATCAGCCCTGCCACCAGTGATGATGCTTCGGCCTGATCCGCAGGGACCAACGGGGCGATCCCAGACACCACCCACGAGACACACTGTTTGGGATTAACCACACAGCGCTCTGAAGTAAGCAAAGCAGCAGTCTCAGGCCTTGAACTGCAGGTGGGGACCACAGCGCCTGAGAGAGACTGGCTAATGGCAGAGGCAAGATTCACATCAGGGATGGTCCGATATGCCACTTAGTCTGGTGTCTACTCATTAGTCCAGACCTGAGCAAAACGCTGTTACCTGCCACAGCCAGGGTCTCTTAAGAGAGCCAAACATTCTCTTTTGCGGCTGCAGGTTTTTACAAGACGGTCTAATCCTGCAAAGTTAAACTCACAAGGTGGGATTAAGAAACAAGGGAACCACGGGGGGGGGGAGGGAAGCCAATACCACTTCTGAGTAGGGAGACCCTGCCTGCCTCTGGAATCTGGGGGAACAGCAACTCCACAGCCTTGGGAGACTGAAGGACCTGAAGGGCACCTGAAGGATCTGCAGACAAGACAGCCCTCAACATGTGCAAAGCCTCACCATATCCCTGGCCACGGTTCCGGTTCTGGCGATTACGCTTGTTACGGTTGTTGCGGCGGTTTGTCCGCTTCTCAGAGGGCGGGAGCAGTTTCCGGGCTTCCTCTTTGTATTTAGTGACCAGGGGCTGGGCCTCCTCCTTGGCAAGCTCATGGTACAGGACCTCGTCGATGTAATCGCACTTCTCCGGAAGAGAGAAGTTGGCTGGAGACAGAACAAGGACGCACAGGGGACATCAGCCAAGTTCTGGGCCGCCCTGCTTCTCAGGAAAAGCCCCACAATGGCACCTCCTTGGCACCCCCCCATCACAAGATCAGGATCCCTGCAGCCTACCTTTCATCTCCAGAATCACCGACTCGGGTACATCGTCCCCTTCATCCACCTTCCTTAGTTCCAGCCTCTGCTTCCAGTCCTCTTCATTGGGGACAAGGACGATCACCTTGCGTGAGAACCCCTTGAAGTTGAGCAGCTTCCGCCGCTGGCCAGAGTTGTACACATTACACTGAAGAGAGGAACAGGAAGAGATGCAAGGAGCATCAGCGGCCAGAAGCCCTCACAAACCCATAGTGGAGCAGAATGGTGACAGGCTAAGTTAATGGCCATCAATCACACCACATTTGGTTCCTTGCATCTCAGATGCCTCAAACCTCTGAGAGTCACAAAAGGCTCTCAATTCTCAGAGGGGTGTGCGACCCAAAATCTGGAAGAAATGCCAAATGCCCCCACTTTGCAGGGAATTAAAGTTTTGTAATTACCTCCCTGGTTCAGATCAAATGCCTATCTAGCCCAGCATGCCGTCTTCAGAAGCACCCAGGCAAGCATCAAGGAAATTCACAAGTAAAGCATGATGGACAACCACCTATGAGCATCTGCTAATTGTACGTAAACAGCTTCTGAAGTTGCAGCTATTGGGGCTAACAGCCATCGTTAAGATCTGTACTCCACTATTAGGGGCCTAAATCCTTTCTAAAAGCCATCTAAAGCTATTCCATCTTGTTACATGTTCATTATGCAGTATATTGCCCAATGCAGCTTTCTGTTTGCTCCCAGTTGCTCTAGTATCATGGGATACTACTCTCTCCACACTGCTCAGTTTTTGAGACCTCTCTCGTTTTCCCAGCTCCTTCAGCCCATTTATTTATATCTTGCTTTTCCCCCTTTGAACAAACAGAGTGCTCAAGGCAGCACAGAACACAGAGAAAAATAACAAAATGCAATGACTGAAATGAAATAAAGTGCAATTAACTAAAAAAAAGGTGCAATTTCAAAAGCCCATTAAATTAGTACACAATCACAAACCTCCGAAGTGATTAATTAAGGTGAGAAAGTCAGGTGGAAAAGGAAAGTCCATAGCCAGCGTAGCTCTTTGTAATAAGAGTACCAACCTTATGACCTCTCTTTGTAGAAACTATGTTCTGATTATGTCCATTTGTACTTTTTCTGCACATTCTCTGTTGACACCATCACCCCCCCTCCTCCCAAGTTCAAGCAAAAATACCTGATCGAGAATAAAGTTCCTCTTTGTCCTTGGGGCAATCTGGACCAGCTTGCTAACACAACGGGCGGCTTGCTGAGTTAGCAGATCTCGACTCTTGGTGTCCAGGACCTCTTCAACTTCAGGGCCCTTTGTCTGACAAAAGAATGAGGGGGGGACGGGACAAAAGGAATCAACCAAGGAAAGACATTTCTAACACACATTCTATATCCTACTATTATGTGCTGGAGCAAAGACAGTGTGGTGGTGCAGCTAGAGCTGGGTATGGGGTCCTATTGGCAAGTTGCCACATGTTTCACCCACTGATCCATTCAAGTGATCTTCTATTTTATGCCTGGCAACTTCCTGATCGTGGCAACTGTCTAGGTCAGTATTTTTAATCATGAATGTTTAAGATTCTGCCTACCAAAGAACAGGGAAGTTTCCTCACGGAGGACATTGACATGTTAATTGCTTAGTGTGGGTAGGAGCCGCATAAGGCAAATCTGACCAAGGAGAAGGGACAGGCTAAAACAGAAAGCAATGCTGGAAGAGAACAGGCATTTTCTGGCATGGATTCCAACTAGCATTTGGTCTACAAAAAAAATCTGTCAGGGCAACTGGCAGTAGAAGAGATCCTATTAGGAAACACTTTGTAGAAACTGCCTCAGAGGAAGATGCAGTAAATGTAAACAATGCAACGAAGAGATGAAAGGCCTGGTTGATTCATTCCAGCAATACTACTCAGAAGGAAATGACTTGCCTCACTTCAGTAGAGCTCCCCTAGTCTAGAAGAAACACTGATTTAAATCTGTCACCCTTACTTTACACAATCAGGAATTCAGACAGAGAGATGTCAATCCTTGCTGAGCATCCCCGGCTTGCAGCATGCCTCAGGCATACTAATCTGCTGTCAACAGTGGGTTTGTCCATAGGTCACGTGTATTTGTTTCTCAAGGAAATTCTGAACTCCACCCACTTCTGCACAGCAGAGATGAGCACCCTTGGTGTTACTTACATGGCCACATATATGTACAAGGGAAGGGAAATTGAAAGCTTTTGGTTTCACCACCAGTCCCTGTCCACCCTAAGCAATGTCTCTTAGTAAATTCAAACCACCAATTTGCTCTTGAAGGTATAAACAGATTAGTGGTTCAAGATAATCACGGAGTTGCTCTCCCAACCCACAGACTGGCTGGGTTGAGACATAACCCCAAAACATGGCTTGTTTAGCTAAATCACAGTTTGTGGTGTCTGAACCTGAGCCTTGGCCAGGTTCTGGTCCAGTTCTGGTCGCCGCATCTCAAAAAAGACATAGTGGAAATGGAAAAGGTGCAAAAGCGAGCGACTAAGATGATTACGGGGCTGGGGCACCTTCCTTATGAGGAAAGGCTATGGCATTTGGGCCTCTTCAGTCTAGAAAAGAGACGCCTGAGGGGGGACATGATTGAGACATACAAAATTATGCAGGGGATGGACAGAGTGGATAGGGAGATGCTCTTTACACTCTCACATAATACCAGAACCAGGGGACATCCACTAAAATTGAGTGTTGGGAGAGTTAGGACAGACAAAAGAAAATATTTCTTTACTCAGCGCGTGGTCGGTCTGTGGAACTCCTTGCCACAGGATGTGGTGCTGGCGTCTAGCCTAGACGCCTTTAAAAGGGGATTGGACGAGTTTCTGGAGGAAAAATCCATTATGGGGTACAAGCCATGATGTGTATGCGCAACCTCCTGATTTTAGGAATGGGTTAAGTCAGAATGCCAGATGTAGGGGAGGGCACCAGGATGAGGTCTCTTGTTATCTGGTGTGCTCCCTGGGGCATTTGGTGGGCCGCTGTGAGATACAGGAAGCTGGACTAGATGGGCCTATGGCCTGATCCAGTGGGGCTGTTCCTATGTTCTTATGTTCTTGGCCACAAGCCATGATTCGTTTGAGGCGAGCAAACTAAGATCTGAACTCCTGGTTTGAAGTTGGTTTGCAGAGTACTGACCATGGTTCCATGTTCTCTGAACTCTCAAGCCATCAATATACCAATTAGAGCTACTTCTCTGCCCCCAAGAGACCACTACACCATAGCAACAGATATGCACATATGACCTTATGAAGCCAAGTCTTGAGTAGATGAAATAAATAAAAGCACTGACGTAGCAAAAACCATGTTTTGTCTGTTTTCAGTTTGGAAACCGTGTTTTGGTTCTTAACCATGGTTAGAAGAAACCATGGTTTTGTATTGTGTCAACCCAGCAAATAACTGGGACTCCTTCCAGAACTGCAAAACAGCAGGCTAGTGCAGGAGAGTACATACCCAGCCAGCTTGTGGGCCCAATTCAAAAGTCACCTGTGGAACTACAAGGTCCTGTGGGGAATGTCAGTACCTCACTGGCACAGCAATGCTTTGTAGGCGGAAAGCCCCTGATTCATTCACAGGCATCTCCAGGTAATGCTGGAAAAGGCCTGGGAAACCTTGGAGAGCCACTACCAAGTTGCATATATGCTATCATTGGTTACTGATCCTTGGGGTCACAATGCCTTAAAGGGGACACGTTCCTTGACATGAACCTGCTCATATTCTGGTAGGGCATTTGATGAAAAGGTGGGATCTATTTTAAATATAATATTTCTACATACATTTAAATAGTGTATTTCAATCCCCCTTTTTTCCTTATCAGTTCCCTGCTGTGATTTTCTCTTGGCAACCTAGCCACTGCGTTGGCTACCGCTATTGTTTCTTTTTCTCTGTTTTAATGCCAATAAAGGTTTCTGGAAATTGAAATTGAAAATAGTGTATTTCAACATATGCTAGTACTCAGGCAAAAACTCTCACTGGGTCATGTACCAACTCAAACTTAGGATGGTGGACAAAATTCACATAGGCTGGAACTTGAGACAACTTGTGGAGAGAGTAGAGAAACTGAGAGAATTTCTGGGGCAACTTCCTACTGGCTGGAAGCTGTCCTTTATTTCTCCCCTGGGATTTCATCGCTGCCAATTTGGCAGGGGTAGCAAGAGGCTCTTCTTGGTAGCTGTCTCCTGTAGGCTACCAGGAGCTCACACCAGAATGCCCTTTAAGTGACACATTGTGGCACAGTGTCATTCTGAAGAAAAAAAAAATGGTAGCCACCAGGGAGTTGAGGTTTTTAAGACCTTCTCAGCCCAAAAAACTTGAGCTTTTTTCATCACTTCAGAATGGTGGCCAGAGAAAACAGGAGATGGGGAATTTCAGACAGTCTTTTTATCTGAAAATAAATACTGGAAAGAATTTTCAGGGTCACATTTGAGAAGCATTGTCACTACCAAAAGACACACCTGCCTGTTGTTACTAATGCAAGGTTGGTATTATTCAGACACAGCCCAAACTGTCCGTAATAACCCAGCAAAAACACGCTGCAACAAGCGAACAGGGAAATACGTCAACCCCATCTCTACAGGATATACCAAACTATCTTTCGGGAGACACCTGAAACCAATTTCTAGCCACTTACCCTCATCTGGTAGAGAACAGTGTCTGTTCCCAAGATGTTGTAGCGCTTGTCTATATTCTCCTGGGTATGCTTCTGTGCCCACTGGGTTTTCCCACACCCTGGCAGCCCAACCATCAGCAGCACCTGAAATGAGGGTGGGAGAGGATGCCCACAAGTTTAAAAAACAGCCAATGGAAAGAGAGCCGCTGAACCACCATCCGTCCAGGATCACAGTTCCCAAAAGGTGCATTAAGATGGCAGCGCAAAAGATCATGTGTCATTCTGGCCACCATACTCTGGGAACATTACAACAGTAAGTATCCTTTCTTTTATCAGGATAGGGATATGAAGAAAAGTCGTCCGTCCGTCCCCCAGAAAAGGGGAAGGAACCCTTCACTGGCAATTCAAACACACACTAACTAGTGGAATTTCTGGATTCTGGCAAGGCTCCCACCACCTTCCTAGGAGACAGCCTATTGCTAAACAATGAAGACATAGGATAACGATGAAGGAAAAACAGAATAGAAGTGGGGAGGGGGGAGTAGGCAAGAGGGCTTTCCTCCCTGAAGGGTAGGGTTTGACTGCCTCTTGACCAAAACAGACAGACAGGAAGAGGACAGCAGCAACCCTTCCCCCTCCTGGACACCAGGGAAGCCATCAGATTTCTTTCTCAAGGGTAAAAGGCAGTGATGATGGATATCTCCCAATGAGGAGGGACAGAGAGAAGTAAAGGTTTGAGGCACATTACTGAGCTATCAGGGCCCAATGGAACAAGAGGAAGTTCTCCAGCAACCACGGCAGGGGAAGCCTGCATTACCTCACATTCCTCAGTGGTCTTGGGTGGCAGGGGTGTGCGCACCCGATCCTCAACAGGGACAGCATGAATGAACACATAGTCCTCTGGGACTGGGAAGAAAGGCTCTTCCTTCTGGCCGAAGTTCAGCTCCACGGCGCAGTTTTTGCACAGAACGTGTGGCAGCAAGGCTCTGTCGCCAAGCGACTCCTTGTTGATCCGGAAAGCCACACCGAGGTCCTCTCCGTTCTTGGAGAAGGACAGCTCCACCTCTTCGCTGTCAAAGTTCTGCAATGCAGGGCGAGCAAACACGTCAGCAGGAAGTTGGGGCCAAAAGGCAGTTCTTGCTCAGAAAGCACGCAACAGAATTTTAGTACCATCTAAAACGCAAAGCAATGGGTGGTGCAGCAGACTTCCCACTGCTTCGGTTAGCCAAAGTTTTGGGGACATGCTTACAAGAAGCACAATGACTAATCTCATGATGGTCCCCAAATGCATCTGCTATCCGGGCAAGGAGCAGGAACAAATCTGCATCATTAGATGCACATTGATGGCACAGAACCTTATTTCCCCGACCCCTGGCCTACTCCGAAGACACCAAAGCAGCCCCTTAAGAGCTGGCCCAAGGCCTCTGTCACTGCACTTACAGCAAAGCAACCGATCACATCATTCTCCCCAAAGGGCTGACCAAACTCTTCGAACTGCCCATTTTCAGCCTTCAACCCTCGTCCATCGTAGCCATAAGAAAACTCATCCTCACCTAGAAGGGAGAAACACTTACTACTGGGGCGCTATGAGCAGAATGCGCGCCCTCCTCTCCACGACGCAACAGCTCAGCCGCTCAGAGACCATGGCAGGAGGGGCCACTTACCTAGCTGTGAACGAGAGAGGTCAACAGACCATCCAACGCGGAGCAATGCTGTCTCCGTGCAGCCTTCCTTCAGCGGGAGGTTTTGTGCCACCTAAGACGGATCAAGGGAGAGAAGGGTTATTTGAGGCACTGGTCAGAAAGCTGGCAATGCAGGCCCAGAACAGAGCACTGCTGTAACCCAGGCTGCTTTCACCAATGAACTAATGCTCTGGGCAAATGCTGTGAACAAGCTGCATTTGATAATCAACTCCCAAAAAACCTAAACAAAAAAAAGGTCCGTATCCAATCTCGTTTAAAGTGACTAGTATTACTACTGTGTGAAATTACCTCCTCCACAGCTGAAGTTTTTACACATCTGGTGCAAAGAATCAAGTAATGTTTAAATGCTGCCCAAATCACACTGCTCTATTGGTACCTCTCCAGATGGGAGACATGGCCCCTTTTGCTAAACTAGGAGAGGAACGACTATCTACAAAGGCTACAACGTTTGGGGCTCTTTAGTCTGGAAAAGAAGTGCCTGAGGGGGAACGTGACAGAGACATACAAAATTATGCAGGGGATGGATAGAGTGGATAGAGAGACTTCTGTCCTGGGACTGGTGGTTTTCAACCTCTTCATAAATGACCTGCAGACAGGGTTGAGCAGTGAAGTGGCGAAGTTTGCAGACGACACCAAACTTTTCCGAGTGGTGAAGACCAGAAGTGATTGTGAGGAGCTCCAGAAGGATCTCTCCAGACTGGCAGAATGGGCAGCAAAATGGCAGATGCGCTTCAATGTCAGTAAGTGTAAAGTCATGCACATTGGGGCAAAAAATCAAAACTTTAGATATAGGCTGATGGGTTCTGAGCTGTCTGTGACAGATCAGGAGAGAGATCTTGGGGTGGTGGTGGACAGGTCGATGAAAGTGTCGACCCAATGTGCGGCGGCAGTGAAGAAGGCCAATTCTATGCTTGGGATCATTAGGAAGGGTATTGAGAACAAAATGGCTAGTATTATAATGCCGTTGTACAAATCGATGGTAAGGCCACACCTGGAGTATTGTGTCCAGTTCTGGTCGCCGCATCTCAAAAAAGACATAGTGGAAATGGAAAACGTGCAAAAGAGAGCGACTAAGATGATTACTGGGCTGGGGCACCTTCCTTATGAGGAAAGGCTACGGCGTTTGGGCCTCTTCAGCCTAGAAAAGAGACGCTTGAGGGGGGACATGATTGAGACGTACAAAATTATGCAGGAGATGGACAGAGTGGATAGGGAGATGCTCTTTACACTCTCACATAATACCAGAACCAGGGGACATCCACTAAAATTGAGTGTTGGGCGGGTTAGGACAGACAAAAGAAAATATTTCTTTACTGTGGAACTCCTTGCCACAGGATGTGGTGCTGGTGTCTAGCCTAGATGCCTTTAAAAGGGGATTGGACAAGTTTCTGGAGGAAAAATCCATTATGGGGTACAAGCCATGATGTGTATGCGCAACCTCCTGATTTTCGAAATGGGTTATGTCAGAATGCCAGATGCAAGGGAGGGCACCAGGATGAGGTCTCTTGTTATCTGGTGTGCTCCCTGGGGCATTTGGTGGGCCGCTGTGAGATACAGGAAGCTGGACTAGATGGGCCTATGGCCTGATCCAGTGGGGCCGTTCTTATGTACTCTTTTCCCTCTCACACAACGCCAGAACCAGGGGACAGCCACTCAAATTGAGTGTTGGGAGGGTTAGTATAGGCAAAAGGAAATATTTCTTTACCCAGCATGTAATTAGTCTGTGGAACTTCTTGCCATAGTAAGTGGTGATGGCATCTTGCCTAGATGCCTTTAAGAGGGGACTGGACAAATTTCTGGAGGAAAAGTCCACCATGGGTTACAAGTCATGGTAGGTAAGTGCAAGCTCCTGCTTTTAGATGTGGGCTACCTCAGAATGCCAGATGCAGGGGAGGACACCAGGTTGTGTCTTGCTATCTTGTGTACTTCCTGAAGCATTTGGTGGGCCACAGTGAGATACAAGAAGCTGGACAAGATAGGCCTTCCTCTCCCTCTTTGGCAGCCACAGTGGATGAGACTCAAAAAGAAGCTCTCACCATGTTGCCATCTTTGCATAAGGGCCTCAGAAACTGCAGAGAAAGGAATGCTTCTAGGAGAACGACTTTTGGATAACACTAAATGGTTGTAGACTACATTTTTTGCTTTTCAACTGAAAAATTTCTACATCTGCATTAATCAGAAGAGGCACACACTGAGACAGACTCAAAAGCAGAAATGAAACAGCAGCAGTTGAGGCTCGACTGCCAGCTTCAACTGAAACAAGAGTCCACTTCCTGAAAATATTTCCATTCACGAAGCAAAGTCCACCTAGAGAGATCCAAGCAAAGTACTCACTACTCCGCTCACAATGAAGTGTGCAAATCCAAGCCATGACTTGCCAGAATAAACATGCTGTGCATCATTGAACTGGCTCAGAGGGTACCTGTTGCTGAATGCTCACACCGGGCATTGCACTGCCCCCCAGCAGATCATCTCACCTTTGCCTCAAAGCAGACCTTCCCCTTTGTCACTCCATGGGTGCTTCGCGCCCCAGACCACAGGTTGGGGAATTTCTCAGAGAACAGAGGCTGCCCTCCGTAGCGGTCCTTGGTGGCTCTGAAGTGAAGATCGGATGTAGCTATGCGAGAAATGAAACACGGCTTGTATTTAAAATCAGGGCCTGGACAACTTCTGTGGTTGCAAAATGGACCCAGGAAAAAAACAAACTGGGATGAGCTGTGCCCTCTAGAAGTGCAGACAAACAAAACCCAACAGTAGACTATAATAAAAATACTTAGCATCTGTAGAAGTGCTTCGAATGTTGCCAAGCACGTCCCATGCATTAGCATGAGATTGTCCTTACAACAACTCTGTGAGTGTTCATCCTCATTTTGCAGAAAAGGAAGACTGAAGTTGAGAAGGAGTGGCTTGCCTGAGGCCGCCCACCGGGTTCATGGCAGGGGCATGATCTGAACTGGAGAAGTTCCTAGTTGCAGCTCTATCTTGTAGCCACTGCCCCATGCCAGCTCTCATGCGTTTTGTAGTGTGTGTGTGCCTATCAATGCCTATTGCGAAGCCAAAGTCACATCGCATTTAATACGCCCTGGAGTTTGCTCCCTGGAGAGTGCACAAGATTGCAGCCTTTAAGTGCTGCACTGAAACAGATTCTTATGATGGTAAAACTGAACCAAGTTATCATAATGGGCAATGCTGCCTTAACACTTGCAAGATAGAAACCTCACTCCTCCCGCTGCTACAGCTTTCGCCATCTTTACTACAGAGCTTTCGATCCCTTCAAAGGACCATGAGACTGACGCGGTCTTCGCGGGGGCCACCGATGAAACCCACCCGTCACCCTAACCTTCAGGTGTGCACACACTTCTCTCTACAGTCAAGCTTGTACCTGTCTGTCTGTAAATGTCAGTACGTGGAACACACACATACCCGTGTCCAAGATCACAACATTCTCATCATCCTCTTCCCTGGCCTCTTCCTCTGGTGGCGGTGGTGACTTGGATCTGCACGAGATGGGGAAGAACAACAGGCCCGGTTGCGTCAAGACTGCATGCAGCAGAAGCTGCTTGTTCCCACAACTGCTTCAGTTCACGGTTCTGCCTATCTTTATTGCCACTCTTACTTGTGAGATAAGTACATTCTCATCTAGCTCTAAAACACACAAAGCACATTAACGTGGAAACTGAAAGTGCATCGGTGTAGAAACTGAAACAACAACAGATGATCTGACCTGCCATTCCTTCCAGAAAATATTAATTCACTCTGCTCTTTTTCCATGGGGGGATTTGAATCCCATTGTTGTTGCAATCAAGAAGGCTCCAATTGCTCCCCGGCAGCCATCAAATACAGGACACATAGAAAGCACCCTTATACCAACTTAGATGGACCATATAGCCTAGCACTATCTATTGCTGATTGCCAGTGACTCTAAGTGGCAGACAGTACCCTGCTCCTCAAGATAATTTAAGTAGGTGCCTCTTGGATGAATGGCACATGCTCTACCCAGATTCAGTCTCCAGAGAGGGCCGGGAAACCCCCTCCATGCAAAATCCCGAAGAATGGTTGCTAGTTAGTATAAACAATGCCAACCAAGGTGGGCCAAGTGTCAATTCAGTACAAGGCAGCTTCGTGAGTATTCAATCTAAACCCATAATGCACTAGTACTTCCTTCCAGCAATACACATGAGTGCGGGAAAGCAGACGTTTGAAACAATGAGACAAATAAATGCAAGAAATAACACACAGTCCTTCAGCTGTCAATAGGTTCTACAAGCCAAGAAGAAGAGGCTTGTGAGAATAAGACGCCTTCCAAGTCCACACCAGGTTCAGGAGGAAGAAGACTGCAGCCATCTCTGCAGTCCAACTGGGGTTCTTGCATGGGTGGATTGTGCAAAGCACCTCATGTCCTGAAGTTAGAGGGCAATACTGAGCTTCACTTAGTGTAGATTAGCGTTAACTGTTCGATGCTCTTGCTTTGGACTTTAAGGACCACAGTGACAGTCAGTCTTTTCATCTCACGGCACACTGACAAGGCACTAAAATTGTCAAGGAACACCACCAGTTTTCTGACAATTGACAAGGCACGCCACTCTGCTGATGGGGGGCTCACATCCCCCCAATAGCCTTACTAACAAATGACCCACCCTCAAACTCCCATGGCACACCTGTCGACCACTCACAGCGCACCAATGTGCCACGGCACACTGGTTGAAAACAGCTGCCCTAGCCTCATGTGCCCTATCCTCTAAACCAGGGGTGTCCAAACTTTTTGGCAGGAGGGCCACATCATCTCTCTGACACTGTGTCGGGGGCCAGGAAAAAAGAATTTACATTTCAAATCTGAATAAATTTACATAAATGAATGTATTAGAGATGGAACTTACATGAAAGAATGAAGGTCCTGCAATAGCTCAAGGCCTATAAAAGGCCTTGCACAAAGCAAGGCCAGCCTTTCCCTTGCTGCCACTGCTGCATCACAGATGTGAAACAGCAAGCAGTGGAGGGAGCCCTCGTCCCACAGCTCACGTGAGAGGTCAAACAGCTGGCCATCACGCAGAGAGCAGTTGCGTCAGGCCAGCGCAGGCTCCAGCAAGTCTCCGGAGGGCCAGAGATTCATTGAAGGCTCCCTGAGGGTCGGATTGGGAGTCCCTGAGGGCTGGATTGGGAGTCCTTGAGGGCTGCAAGTGGCCCCAGGGCCAGGGATTGGGCACCCCTGCTCTAAACCCTCTGCCCCAACCTTGTTTCAACCACTGGTTCCAAGCTGACTTGAATTCACAGACAAAATGACCCACCGACTGTTGTAAGCCTCCTCTCGGAACTCGTAATAGGCACGGCCGTGCTCTTCCTTCTCCTCCCGCTGCCTCTTTAGTCCACGACGTTCTCCATCTGGACCAGCCTGCTTCGCTTTCTCATCATCTTCATTTGCTGCAAGGAGGCAGGAGGCAGAAGGATAAAGAGAAATATCTTACTGAAAGCCATCAAGAAAAGCAGACAACCCATTTCTCATGTAAGCTCTGCTGGCTTCTCCTATCTTGAAATAAAACGTGCATCAGGTGTTTACCTTGGACTCCGAAAGCAGCCCAGGTCCCTTGAGCCTCACATCAGGAAAAACCGTCAGTATAAACAAGCTTCACATTGCCTTCTAGGTGACATTCACCCATACGTGTTATCCAACTCTTAGATCTCCAAGAGACTATACTTTGGCCACCTGGCAAGAATGATTCTTTATCCTGTTTCGCTTCCAGACCCCATACTGAAAATCCAGACTTATTTTGATTTCTTTCTTCCTGAACCAGAGGGTACAAAAAGTTTCTATGTGTTTGAATCAGAGGGGCAGGCATTTCATGCTACAAATCCAAGCCAGATCTTAAGCACAGACTATGATGCGGCAAAAACTGTGCTCACAGTTCAGATCTTTTAGAGGTTAAATCCTACATGCTTAGTAAGTTTCCTGCTTCTTCATTTTAGGTTGACTGTCACTCTGTGTCAAACTCTGAAGGAGAAATTGGTCCACTTTGACAATCTTTAAAGTGAATGTGGTGTCTGCTAAACATCAACATTATGCCTGATATGTCAATCACCTAGCAAGGGACAGCAGAGAGCATGAGAAACAACCAACAAGATAATATCCTATGCAACCACTGCAAAATATCCTATGCCAATAAACTTGCAATGTGCTTTCTTCTTTGAAAATGCTCAAGAGCTCTAATTTGTAACCACAAGTGCATCACAGCTAGCAGCGGAAATGTTCACAAATTACTTGGGGGTTACACATGTGAAATTACCCTTAACCAGTGGGGTTCAGTTGCCTACGCTGGACAAAAATGAAAGAAGCACATGAAATCGTATTGATAACGGCCAAAGCTCAGCCCTCAAGACCTCTGGCATCGTCTCCGAACTTTATGATACCCTCACCCTGGACCATCTGGAGACCAAACACACTGATTGTCAGGCCCAAAGTTTGGACAGTTTTGCACGCTGGAAAGCAAGTCATAGAGATGCCACTACAACATTTCATGTGGATAAGCCCAAAAATCCTCCTTGCAGCAGGATGTACCATAAAGCAACTGAGGAAAATGAGATTTTCCAGCCATGTCTGTGTACTGACACTTTTACTGACATAAAGAGTTTACTCAAGGACAACAATCACAAAAGCTCCTATCCATAGTGCATGTGCCTCTAAACAACCAGCCAAGGTTTGCAAGCACCCACCATGTAAATAGACCTGGCCTCCAGCTCCCCAAGCCACCACATCTGATGTATATAGCACACTGCTTATTTATTTTTCACATTTTTATACCCCCCTTCCTCCAAAGAGCTCAAGGCGGTGTACACAGCTGCTCCCCTCCTTTCGTACTCACAGCAACCCTGTGAGGTAGGTGAGGCTGAGAGAAAGTGACTGTCCCAAGGTCACCCAGGAAGTTTCATGGCTGAGGGGGGATTTGAACATGGATCTTCCAGGTCTAAGTCCACCTCCCAAACCACTACACCACCCTGGTTAAAAACTAATATGGCACAGAAGTTAATAGAAGCTGGGCCCCAAGTTCAGGTTTCGCCTTTGCCAATAACTCTTGGGGGACCTTAGATAAGCCACTACTCTTGTCAGCCTCAACACCCTCCCACTCCAAAAACAGGAATGGAAACACTGAGGTACCTTACAGGGCTGTTGTCAGGCTTAGTGAGATAATGCAAAGCACTCTGATCATTTCGTATGTATGGTGTAAAATGTTAAGTATTTATTACAGACAGAAAACCCATTTAGATAATTTCCTGGCTTCCAGAAGTGGAAACTGTTGTTCCACCATCATTGTTTTACAGAGGGACTCGTAAGCAAAGAGAGGCAGACCCCTGCCCAGGTATTTACTAACCATATTCAAGAATATGGTTATCAAGTACTTGATAATTTCAAGTGCTAACCATATTCAAGAATATGGTTATCAAGTACTTGATAATTTCAAGTGCTTTATGTGCATCATATTAGATTTCCCCCCCCCCTAACTCTTTCAAGCAGCTTAAGATGGCACACATACCCACCCACCCCCATTCATGATAATCAAAATAGCCCTTTGAGGTAAGATTAGGTGAAAGTGGCTCAAGGTCACCCAGTGAACTAAGGATTCAAATTCAGGATCTTTGGGTCCAACTGAAGCCACTATCCCACCAACACAAACAGAGTTCTATATTACAATTATTCCCATATTTTGTGAGTGGCTGGACAGAGAACATAGTGGCTTTCCCCAGAGACCACTTCATAACTGCAGCAAAGGCAAGACCTGAAAAGGGGACTGCCTGCTTCACAGGTTAGCTACTATTATGATTAGTTTATACAGAGCCCATAAACATGCACAGCACTTGAGAGCATCAATTCTCATAGTTCTGCTTGTTGAGGGAGAGCTCTTTACAAACATAATATGATTAATAGAGTGCTATCAACATGCATGATATTTCAGAGTAAGAAACAGAGAAAAACTCCTCCAAGCTTACAATCTACACTTCCAGAGAGAAACCACAAAGAAAAGGTCAATGGTGGAGGGGCGGCAGGGAGATGAATTCAGTACATGCAACTCATTACTGTACAATAATGAAAGCAAAACAAAAGCCTTGTGTCACCCTCTAAATACTACCAGATTTATGGCAGCAGAAGCTTTTGTGGACTGGAGACCACAAGAGACTTGTGACGTTTCTATGTAAAGAGGGGCCATGCACAACAAGAGTAACAGGTGACGACACAAGCTTCCCATTACCAATCCCCACCCATGTGAATTTATTAACTGCTCGTCTTTAATAAATCTGTTCTTTACGTTTTAGCCAGAACTTTTATCTTCATCAAAATACAAATCAGCTCTTGGTTCTCAAGGAATAGTGCAATCCTAAGCATGTATACTCGGAAATCAGCCTGACAGGATTCACTGGGTCTGCTTTTCATATGCCTGTGCTTAAGGATCACAGCCTAAACTTCAAGAGCATCTTAAGATGTTTGTGTTTTGGTTATAAGAGGCACACAGCTGCAGTACTTGGAAGCCAAGCCAATTGAATTCAGTATAGCTTTTGGCATTAAGATGCGCAGGCTTGGTTCTAAGCTTGCAATCCTACACTCGCTTACTCAAATGTCAGCCCTACTGAATAAAGTAGTTACAGGTGGAGACTATTTATCCAAGTTAGTTTCATTCTGTGACTCGGCGCGATTAACAAAAAACACGTTGTGCTAAATTCCATAGAGTTAAGCAAATATGCTGCAGCCTGACACTTCTGGATGGAAGGAAACTAAGGCAGCTGTTTTCAATCCCCGCCCCTCCGCTCCGTACTCAGACCTCCCGTTGCCAGCTGCCCGGCTTCTTTCACAATTGGGATGCTGATCTTTTAAGAGTCCAGCCCTATGCGTTTCTACTCAGAAGAAAGCCCCATTGTAGTCAATGGGGCTTACACCCAGGAAAGTGCGGAAAGGATTGTACTTTGGGTTCCCCCACCCCATTTGCGTTGAGACAAATCCGTGGATAAATAGGCTATCCTATTTTTTTATCCAGATAAAAAATCCGTGGATAAATAGGCTGCACCTGTACTTCCAAATAAACATGCATACACTGGGGCTGTAAGATTGCAACCTTCTGCTCTGACTTGGGAATTAAATCCCATTGTGATGTATCCCAAGTTAAAAATCCACAGGCTGCAATCACATGCCAAGAGCAACAGAGAGGCCACTACTCTGGACTGGCATGTTAATATCAGCCAGCACCTTTTGCTGCCCTGTCCCTAATCTCTTAAACACCAGTGGGGGGGCCCTTAAACACCACCACTCCTACAATACTGCACATTTAAATAATAAACATTATTTCCAGTGTAGGCTGAGAAGCAGGAGAAAAGCCCCAGTCAACTGAGTAGATTACACTCATGGAACAAACAACTGCATATGCTTCCCCTGTTTATCCTGACCTCCATCCCCTCTCTTGTTGTCTCCTATAGCTGATCTGTCAGCCCCCTGGGCAGGGGCTTGTACTGAAACCTCAAGGAATTCTTTCCCTCTTTCCCACCTGCTTCCACCACCACCCTCATGCCAACATCTAGACTGCAATCTCCATAGGGCAGCAGCTTATCCTCTTGCACTGTAACTGCACAAATGCTTCCTCCCCTATTTGACCCCCTGCCTCCCTCTTGTCAATACCTAGAGGATAAGCCCCCCTCCAGGGAAGAAGCTTGTCCTCTTACACTGAAAACAGTAACAGTTTTCCCCTCCCACGTGATCTCTGCCTCCACCCCTTATCTCATGTCAACATGAAGATTGTAAACAGGGTGAGGGGCTTGTTCACCTTCACTGAAAACTGCAATTTTTTCCCTATCCCCAGTCAAATTGTAAGACCCCTGGGAAAGGAGTACAGAGGCTCTGTTTTCCACCCCCGTGCAAAGTTGCTTGCAACACTGGCACTATATAAACACCATTAAGTCCGGAAAAATCAAATGCAAGAGACTGGAGCCAAAAAGGAGCTTTATACATACGCACACACCCCCACCCACCCCTCCATGTTTATTTTTATTACACAACACCCAGGGGGAGTAAGACAAAAAGAGGGGGGCTATTTCCCCCCAGAGTTGTTTTTCTACCTCTATCAACACAGGAGGTTCATCTCTTTACACACACAAAGAAATATATGGATATATGACTCTTGCATTTACGTTTATATCAATACACGCAAGAAGAATCTCTCGGCGTATCTAACCACGCACAAAGGTAGATATATCTATAGCTTAAGCGATTTTCAACCTTTTTAATCTCATGGCACACTGACAAGGCACACCATCAAGTTTTTGACAATTGACAAAGCACACCATGCTGCCAGTGGGAGGCTCACATTCCCATTGGCCCTACTAATAAATGATCTTCCCCCAAATTCTTCTGGCACGCCTGTGGACCACTCGTTGCATACTAGTGTGCCATGGCACAGTGGTTGAAAATGGCTGGGGATATAGAGGCATAAATGTACTGAGGCAACTATATGCACCCAAGAGACTTTAAAAATGCACACACAGAGATTACCCCTTATCCAGACATCCAAAGCCTGGATATCCTGAAATCCAGACACTTTTGTCCAAGATTTCTTTTTAAAGTCTCTATAGCAGGGGTCTCCAAACTTTTCAACCAGAGGGCCGCATCAAATATGTGGAGGGCCGGAAAAAAATTTAAATATAAAATTTAAATAAATAAATTTGAGATGGAACTTAGATGAGTGAATAAATGAATGAATGGGCTCTTCATTCAACCTCTCTGACCCTCAGAACACCCTCCAGACACAGAGTACAGTTCTGGTCATGTTCAGTTGAGTGGGCCAGAGGCTTTCAGGGGTCAAGAGGTTGGCTGCGGGCCAGAAAAAGGCTTGCTGCGGGCCACATCTGGCCCCCGGGCCGGGGTTTGGAGACCCCTGCTCTATAGTATGAACACTATAGTCTGATGCTCATTCCTACATACAGTGCAGCTACAGGTTGTAAGTTCTATTCTCTGCTCTGTGGTGTAGATCTGTACAGGTATTGTGGAAAAGTGTCTAACAGGCCAGTAGATCTCCAGGGAACAGTGAAAAGGTCAAGAGGAAGCATTTCTCAACCTATTTACACAAGTATTACAAAATCCAAACAAATCCCAAAATCCAGACACCTTCCTGTCCCAAGCAGCCCGGATAAGAGATAATCGATCTGTATATGAATATATGAATCTTGAGAATATAAATACGTATTTATATCAACAAGCAGCCCTGCTGTTAAGGCCAAAGGGGGTCATCTAATCCAGCTTCCTGTACCTCACAGCAGCCCGCCATATGTCTTAAGGAGCCCACAAGATACTTGCATCTTGCTGTCATTCCCCTGCATCTGACATTCTATTCACCCTTGCACCCCCAATGAAGACACCAGGCTGCACTTGGGTTTAAACACAAGTAACCATTTTTTAATGTATGAAACCTAGTGAACACATCTCTCCTCTCTCACCAGTCTGGGGTAGGCAAAAAAAACCCTGCCATCTACTGCCACTCTGGATGACAGGAAAAATTCCTACCTAGCCCGCATCTCAGACTGTACATGCCCATCATGGCTTGTAACCTACGATAGAGTTTTCCTCCAGAAATCTGTCCATACCCCTTCTAAAGGGTCACCACAACCTGTGGCAAGGAGTTCCACAGACTAATTACATTCTGGGTCAAGAAATATTTTTTTGCCTGTTCTAACTCTCTCAACAATCAATTTTAGAGGGTGTCCCCCTAGTTCTGGTGTTGTGTGAGAGAGAAAAAGAACATCCGTCTGTCCACTCTGTCCATACCCTGCGCAGCACAGAAGTTCCCAAACTTTTTCATATTGGGACCCACCTTAAAAAAAAAAAAAGCTTTACCAACCACTCAAGCATCAAAAAATATTTCTTGACCTAGGATGTAATTAGACTGTGGAACTCCTTGCCACAGGATGTGGTGATGGCATCTGACCTAGGTGCCTTTAGAAGGGGTATGGACGAATTTCTGCAGGAAAACCTCAAGGTTATCTGGCCATAGTGCTCCCCAAGTAGCAGACTGTTTAACCTAGATGCACAAAGTCTAACCTAATTCTCTAATCTAGTCATAGTCAGTTTAGTGACCCACCAAAGATTGCATTGGGACCCTCTGGTGGGCCACAGACCCACAGTTTGGGAAGCAGGAGTATAGAACATACGTCTCTGAATCTAACTTATATCTAAAACAGCAAATTTTCAACCTTTTTAATTTCTCAGCACATTGAAAAAGCACTAAAATTGTCAAAGCACACCATCAATTTTTTTTTACAGTTGATAAGGCACATCACTCTACCTGTCAGGGGCTCACATCCCCCAGCAGTCCTAATTAATATATGACCCCCCCCCCACCAAACTCCTGCAGCACACCTGTAGACCATTCATGGCACACCAATGTGCCATGGCACAGTGACTGAAAACCGCTGACCTAACATCTATATCTAACAAAAGATAGATATATCTATAGCTTGGGTGTATAGATAAGAGACATGAACAGAGACTTTTTTCACACACACACACCATCCAAGAGATATATTTCTCCATCTCTATACACACATCTATGCATATACATCTATACTTGTGTGCACACAACACAAAGATCTGCACCTGTCCATCTCCAGTACACATATCTATATCAACAGTGTACACATTGGATGCATGTATCTATTGATACGTATAGTGTGCACAACACATGCAAAGTACATCCCTCTGTATCAAGCCATATGGAAAAGAGAGATTTCTACCTGTAGCTTGGGTGCATAGAGACCTAAACACACAGGGAGAGGCATATCTATCTCTATGCACCCAAGAGACCATTTCTCCATCTCTACACACATCTGTGCAGACAGATCTATACCTGTGCAGAAACACATAGATCTGCACCTGCCTATCTCCAGCACACATACTTCCATCAATACACCTACAAAGCGCATCTCTCTCTGTCTTTAACTGTACACAAAAGATAGATACCTGTAGCTTGGGTATATAGACAGAGACATAAACATAGAAAGGCCTATCTATCTATAAGGAATATCAATACACATAAAAAGTATCTCTTTCTGGGTCTAGCTATACACAAAAGATATCTATCTCTAGCTTGGGTGTATAGATATAGACACACAGAGGCTTGCACATCTGTAGTTAGATATACATCCAAGAGATCTAGATTTCTCCATCTCTGCACACAAAACAAGTAGCTCTGAACCTGTATATTTTCAATACACATTTATATCAATACACATACAAAGTATGTTTCTCTCTGTATAGAGCCATCTACCTGTAGCTTGGGTGTCTAGACAGAGACCTGAACACCTAGAGGGTAGCACAGTTACACACCCTTAACATACACACATATCTCCATCTCTACACAAAGAGACACAATATACCATGGCTCGGGTATACAGACAGATATAAACACAGAGAGGCCTATCTATATGCAATATCAGTATACACAAAAAGTGCCTCATCCAGTGTCCAGCCCAGTGTTTCTCAAATCATGAGCTGATTTCAGGTGGGTCCCCATTCATTTCAATATTTTATTTTTAATATATTAGACTTGGTGCTACCATAGCATGTGACTGCATTTGGGGAAATGTTTCAGACCTGTATTTTCAACAGACTACTATGTATATGCTTTTAACAATGATAGTAAATAGGACTTACTCCTGGGTAAGTGTAGGTAGGATTGCAGCCTAGGATGCTTAAAAATTTCCCTGCTCCCGGTCATGACATCACTTTTGGTGGGTCCCGACAAGATTCTTTTACTAAACAGTGGGTCCCAATGCTAAACGTGTGAGAACCACTGGTCTAGCCATACACAAAAGATATCTATCTCTAGCTTGGGTATAGATAAAAGATATAAGCACACAGAGGCATGCATGTACACACACACACATAATATATATACATACACAGGCACACATATATATATACATATACACATACCCCCTGCACAAAGGTATGTATGTATATGTGTGTGTGCAGATGTATGTATGCATATAATATATGCACGTACACACAAGCATGCATACACACACAGGTATGCATATATATGTATACGCACACAAGCATACACAAACACAGAGGCGCCTTATATACACAGTATACACACACAGGCATGCGGTGCACACACAGACCCCAGAGAGCTCTGCACACACAACAGTGTCACCAGCTCAGGCGCGTCCCGCGTGTCTGCGCTCACACGTGCGCTCACCCTGCTGCTCGCCCGGCGCGGGCGCGGCCTGGGCTCCGGCGGGGGCCTGGTCGGCGGCCTCGGCGGCTCCCGGGGCGTCCTCCTCGGAGGCGGGCTGGGCGCCGTTGAGGCCGCCCGCCTGGGGCTGCGCGGGCTGCGAGGACGCGGGCGCGGGCTCCTCCTCGTCGGCCAGCAGCGCCTCCTCGTCCTCGTCGGGGTCCTCGTCGTCCTCGTCCTCGTCCTCCATGTCGTAGGGGTCGCCCCCCGCGCCCCCCGCCAGGCAGGCCCGGCCCAGGCCCTGCGCGCCCGCCGCCTCCCCGCCTTCGTCGGGCCCCGCGGCCAGCATCTCGGCGTCCAGGGCCTCCTGCAGCCGCTGCGCCAGCTCCACCTTCAGGCCGCGCGCGTCCAGGCCGCGCCGCCCCAGCTCGGCCCGCAGCTCCGTCACCTTCAGCCGCTTCACGTCCATGGCCGCGCCTGCGATGGGTGCCGGAGGGCGGGGGGGCCGCGATGAGTCGGGGACGGCGCCGCGCCTGCGCACTCCCGCGCTCGCCTCTCCTCAGCAGCAGCGGCCGCCACCACTGCCACGCCGCCGCCACCGGAAACTAGGCCCGGCGCCCACTGCGCACGCGCTTCGGGAGGAAGTGCCCACTGCGCACGCGCAGGCTCCGCCACAGGGCGCGCGCCTCGCCTCGCAGCCCAGCCCCCCGCGAAGCGCACGCGCGGACTCCCACCAGGCGGTTCTGCGCATGCCCGTGACTGTTTTTGTTTTTTTTTTCAGAACGCGCGCGAGGAAGCGCCCCCGCCTCCCTCTGCCCTAATGCGCATGCGCGGCTCCCATCTTGCGTTCTCTTTCACCTCCCGCTTCCCTATTGCGCATGCGTAATTTCCACCTGCGATTCTCACAATCTTCGCTGTCATAGTGCGCATGCGCGATTTCCATCTTGAGTTTTCCGTCAGGCAGTAGCGCGCTGCCCTACTGCGCATGCGCCGTTTTCCGTTCGTGATTTCACTAGATCCCAACCGCCTCGCTGTTCTAATGCGCATGCGCAGTTTTCATCTTGCGTTCTCTGTCAGACATTTAACCGCCCCGCTTCCCTGATGCGCATGCGCAGTTACCGTTTGTGAGTACGACTGGATAGCAACCGCCAGCTGCCCTACTGCGCACGCGCAGTTTCAGTTTGTTTTTAAATCACCGTTCTGTCATATATGAACCATAATATGTAATTTCAATAAAATTCATCTATATAATGAACACAATGATATTTATTTATATATAATTTATTTATTATAATTTTATTAATGACTTCATTAATTTTTATTTTTATTAATATTTTTGTCAATTCCTATCATTAATAATATTATTTATCTGACATATTTAAAAAAAACAACTTTTTTCCTATTAATAATTTTTAATTAAATGTTTGACCCGGAAGGAAACAGCCTGAACGACCGTTAAAAACGGTTTTAAACTGTCACTCATGGACACTTCCGCTTTTAGCCCCGCCCCGCCCCTGCCTTTCTTGGCACTGCGCGTGCACAACTAAGGCTCTCCCCGCGCCGCCGCTGTCTACGTGCGTGTGAGTTGGTTTTTTAGGCGGGCCGGCCAACTCCCCTTTGGGAGGGCGTGGTCAACAGCTGTGCCTTTTTCCGATTGGTCGGGAAGCCACCAATCAGGATAAAGGGCCCGCCAAAGCTGTTCTGCCTAGAAACAGGGGAGCTGGATTTTTTTGATTGGCTGCCTTGCTAAACCAGGGTTTTGAGCATCCTTTTGACCTCAATATTGAGGACAAGGGCAGGGGGGAATAAAGAGAATAGTTTCCACCAATCAGTGCTTCTTCCGCCCCCCAAGCCTGTGACTTCTTGTGTCCAAGGTCTGCAGAACAAGCGGGCGTTCCACAGGTGCAGCTCTCTCCCATTCCAGCTGATAACAATATGCTGAGCTCACAATATAGAAATATCCCAAGATGCCCAGTTCACCCATAAGGCTCCTCTCTGACCAAAAGCCAGCATCTAAAAATCCCTCTTAGAGAACAGGCTAACTGTGGTATGTTCACAAGGGTAAACAGAAAGTCATAAATAAGAGCCATAAACAAATAAAAGGGATGCATAGAGTACCAGATCCTTTGTAATGGATATATCGGTATCGAATTGCCCTCCTGAACATCCTGAGGATCAAGATGTTGATCTCATAACCAAGCCAAATGTTTGTGGGACTGTTGGTCTGTTATTTTTCCCATGCTTGCCATGGATGTGTTTTGCTCTCTTTGTGTGCTCTTTTGTCCCCCCTCCCCTACCTAGTCTATGAACATAAGAACATAAGAACATAAGAACAGCCCCACTGGATCAGGCCATAGGCCCATCTAGTCCAGCTTCCTGTATCTCACAGCGGCCCACCAAATGCCCCAGGGAGCACACCAGATAACAAGAGACCTCATCCTGGTGCCCTCCCCTACATCTGGCATTCTGACTTAACCCATTTCTAAAATCAGGAGGTTGCGCATACACATCATGGCTTGTACCCCATAATGGATTTTTCCTCCAGAAACTCGTCCAATCCCCTTTTAAAGGCATCTAGGCTAGACGCCAGCACCACATCCTGTGGCAAGGAGTTCCACAGACCGACCACGCGCTGAGTAAAGAAATATTTTCTTTTGTCTGTCCTAACCCGCCCAACACTCAATTTTAGTGGATGTCCCCTGGTTCTGGTATTATGTGAGAGTGTAAAGAGCATCTCCCTATCCACTCTGTCCATCCCCTGCATAATTTTGTATGTCTCAATCATGTCCCCCCTCAAGCGTCTCTTTTCTAGGCTGAAGAGGCCCAAACGCCGTAGCCTTTCCTCATAAGGAAGGTGCCCCAGCCCCGTAATCATCTTAGTCGCTCTCTTTTGCACCTTTTCCATTTCCACTATGTCTTTCTTGAGATGCGGCGACCAGAACTGGACACAATACTCCAGGTGTGGCCTTACCATCGATTTGCTATAAAACCAGCATCATTGTAATTGTTCAGGTCTCTCCACGTGTGTGTGTGTTTGTGGAAGGCCCCGTTTGCAAACGAGTAAAACGTTAGAAGGCCTTTGAATTCTCCTGTCGCCTGTTTGTTTGCCTCTCCAAAAATCCAAAGAACCCTGTGTGTGTTTATTCGGGAACACTGCCATGGGGGAACTGCTGAATTTCTACCTGCTGAGCAACCATCACTGGTGTGCAAATCAAAGCCTCAGTGGTCACCTTCTGTAGAATGGGAACACTAATCACTGGCCTTTGGAACAGGCCTTTGTGCAGTTGTGCTTTAGAATTTTTGCATGAGCTTCCCTTCATCCATGGCCCAGGAAAGGGGAGGCAAGAGGGTAATTTGCCCAGGGTTAAAAGGGGGCCCAGGAGCCAAAGACTGGGTCCAGAAATTTCCTGGGATCTTGCATTTTCCTATCTCACCAGCACCCAAGAGAGGGGGGTGCAGGGGGTACCTTGTACCTGGACATGGGGTCAAAAAGGGGGTCCAGGAGCTAAAGTGAGGACCCAGAAATTCCTCGGATCTAACATTTTCCTATCTCACCAGGGCCCAAGAGAGAGGGTACCCGGACATCGTACCCGGACATGGGGTCAGAAAGGGAGCCCAGGAGTCAAAGGGGGGGACCCAGAAATTTCCTGGTATCTTACATTTTCCCATCTCACCAGGGCCCAAGAGAAAGGGTGCAGGGGGTACAGCGTACCTGGACACGGGGTCAAAAAGGGGCCCCTCCAAAAAGGAGGGGGCCCAGCAATTTCCTGGAAACTTACATTTTCCTATCTCATAGGGACTTGCTCCCCACACACGGAATGCTGGGGGCACTACGAGGGCGTGCAATGGTAGCAGCCACGTGTACCTGAATGCACCCATGACACTCCTTAACACAGCCTCAAATCTGGGAGGCCACTGGTCTGCTGCAGTAGCCCTTTTGGCTTGTGGATCCACTTGCCATGAACATAAGAACAGCCCCGCTGGATCAGGCCATAGGCCCATCTAGTCCAGCTTTCTGTATCTCACAGCGGCCCACCAAATGCCCCAGGGAGCACACCAGATAACAAGAGACCTGCAAGGCTTCCTGGGAATTGTAGTTAAGAACATAAGAACAGCCTCACTGGATCAGGCCATAGGCCCATCTAGTCCAGCTTCCTGCATCTCACAGCGGCCCACCAAATGCCCCAGGGAGCGCACCAGGTAACAAGAGACCTGCAAGGCTTCCTGGGAATTGTAGTTAAGAACATAAGAACAGCCCCACTGGATCAGGCCATAGGCCCATCTAGTCCAGCTTTCTGTATCTCACAGTGGCCCACCAAATGCCCCAGGGAGATGAAGGAGTGTCTAGGAGGTCAGGGACACAGCTGCAGGTCTACAGCTGCTGCACAAGTACATTTTGGTGCACACAGGACACCTCATTCTAGTGGGAGCCTAAATATGATGCTAATTTTCTGCAATGATTTTCTACGTATATTTAAAAAATAGAGAGAGACTTAGGAGTGTGTTTGGTTTTCCATACTACAGTATCTAACTTCTGATGCCGCATGAGCAGGTAGACCTGGGCTACACACCGGGAGGACTGGTAGACCTGGGCTCCAAAGACTTTTCTGGTTGCCCTCCCTCCACTTTGTTTCACACCCTCTGTGCCCCCATTGCCACCCTCCCTCCATTCTGTTTAACCCCTTCCCCCTTTGGGAAGGGACCCAAAAGAAATTTTGTAGACCCCAATGAAATTCCTTTGGGAGTGTCTTGGACTTGTGCTTGAATCCGCTGATCATCCCAGTTTAACTGTGTAGAGCAATGGTTCTCAAATGTTTTAGCACCGGGACCCACTTCTTAGAATGGCAATCTGTCAGGACCCATCAGAAGTGATGTCATTCACCTGGAAGTGATGTCATGGTCAGAAGTGACAACATCAAGCAGGAATATTTTTAACACCCCCCCATACAACAAAATCAAATCAATCAAGTATATTAAGTATACAATAATATAAGTTTAAAAATTTATTTAAAATAAACAAGAACCTTCCTAACCCTCCCAAGCAGTTCCTGATCTGTTAAAAAAAAAAAAATTCCCCAGATACCCCAAAGACTGCAATCCTACCCTCACTTACCTGGGAGTAAGTCCCATTGACTATCATTGTTCAAAGCAAAGATATAGTATCCTGTTAAAAGTACAGATCTGTGACCTTTCCCCAAATGCAGTCACATGCCATGGTAACACCAAGTCTTCTATATTAAAAAATAAAATACACATTGAAATGAATGGTGGGGACTCACCTGAAATTGGCTCACAACCCACCTAGTGGGTCCCAACCCACGGTTTGAGAAACACTGGATAGGGTTGCAGCCTAATACAAAGGTGGGGAGAGAAACCATTGGGAAAAGGGGCTCCCTAAAGCCATGACATTGCAAGACATTCACAGTGCAAACCTATGCAGGTCTACTCAGATTTAACCCATGTTTGCCCAGCCCAAAGGTGTACGCATTTGGTCCCTGTTGCATATATACAACACTGGGCAGAAATGGCTTAAGCATCATTGAATTTAATGGGACTTCCTCCCAGGTATGTAACAGCCCAATCCTATCCACACTTTCCTGGGAGTAAGCCCCATTGACTCTAATGGACTTACTTCTGAGTAGACATGCATAGAATTGGGCAGGGAGAGAAAACCTTGATATTGACTGAGAACCCCATCCTGTGCTTGTTTATGCAGAAGTCGTTCTCATTATAGTCTATGGGGCTTACTCCCAAGGTAAGTGTGGATAGGATTGCAGCCCAAGTCCAAAACAGAAAAACACTTAGGGCACAATCCTAACCAGGTCTAACCAGAAGTAAGTATTATTTTGTTCAATGGAGCTTACTCCCAGGAAAGTGTGGTTAGGATTGCAGCCTTATTGGGATAAATCTTTGCCCCAAAGAGATTACAATTATATCATTGCTGAGAGGAAGCCTGGGGAGGTAAGAAACAGGAGCACACATTTAGTGCAGTATCCCAAAAAAGGAAGCTTTTCACCCCATGGAGTTAAATGGGATGTACTATTCAGCAGCAGCAGCTAGTTCAGCCATTTTCAACCACTGTGCTGTGGCACATTGGTGTGCCACGAGTGGTCCACAGGTGTGCCACAGGAACTTGAGGGAAGGTCATTTATTAGTAGGGCCAATGGGGGGGGGGTGTCAGCCCCCACTGGCAATATGGTGTGCCTTGTCAATTGTCAAAAACCTGGTGGTGCGGCTGGACAATTTCAGTGCCTTCCCAGTGTGCCATGAGATGAAAAAGGTTGAAAACTGCTAGTCTCCAGTGTAAGCCCCTTGGGGCAGGGACTTAGAGCCCAATCCTATCCAACTTTCCAGGGCTGATACAGCCCTGCCAATGGGACGTGTGCTGCATCCTGCAGTGGGGAGGCAGTCCCGGAGACCTTCTCAAGGTAAGGGGACTTTGGTTCCCTTACCAGGGGGTTGCATTGGTGCTGGAAAGTTGGATCGGATGGGGCCCTTTGGTCTTTCCCCTCTGGGCAAAAGCACCATGTGCAGTGACCACTGCCTGAACAGTGGTGCACAGACGGGCAATGAATGAACAGGGGGGAATGTGCCGGCAGGGAGTCAGGATGGCTGAGGATTTGTGAGCAAGCCTGGGAATCCCCAAGTGATGGAGGTGGGCTTCCTTTTTATCTTCATTTTTTTTTTTTTTTGCAATCTGTTCTTCCCTGCCCTTTTTTTGTGCCTCTCCTCTGCCCCAGAAGCAGCTGCAAGCTGTGGTCACATGAGCCTGCCCATTCATTCTGCTTCCAGGTCATGCTGGGGGAGGTGTGGCAGCAGCAGCAGCTCCATTCAGAGGAGGGAGAGAGAGAGAGAGAGATGCCTGAACAGGGCTGTAGCCCTCCTTGACTCCTGATGGCAGCTGCCAAGGTAATCTGGTGGGTGATCTGTGGCTTTGCAAGCGGGGAGGAGAATGCGGGGAAGCCACTGGCTTTCTGCACCACTGGCACATGAAGTTGCTTCCTCTAGAGCCGCACCATTGCTCTGGCATGCTCTGTACCATAGGTGCTGACTCAGGGCTGCTCAGGTGGGGGATTCCTACAAGCCTTACCTTGGGAGATGCTCTGGGTATTGCATCTGACACCCTCTGCATCAAAACAGTGCTTCTGTCCCCCTGAGCTATCCCCCACCCTCTCTCTTCCTCCCTGGCTTTGTTCTTGCGCAGGGTGGGTAGACTCACTGAATTAAGAAAAAGGGACCTACAAGATCATCAAGTCCAACCCCCTGCCAGGGCAGGTAGAGTCAAAACTGGTGATGTTGTTATTATTATTATTTATTAAATGAATTTTTACGCCACCTTTCTACCACCCATTGGAGCACTCAGGGTGGCTTCCAGCATGCAAGAATATACCATGCAAGTAAAAGTGTAAAACATTGGAACATTGACTGCATTTTATCTGGTTTTAATTGTTCTTTTTAATGTTTATTTGTATTTTATCTTGCTTTGTATTTTAATCTTGATTGTGCCCTTCGGGGAGAAAGGCAGAATATCAATCAATCAATCAATCAACCTAAAACAATCAAACAAATCAGACCCCAATGGATCACGTATTAAAATCACATTCATTAATATATCTACAGTATATGTGTAAACATTTCCTTACAAAGCACATGACTCTACTTTCCTCAGGGGGTAACTACAGTTGCAATTTTACAGCCCAATCCTATGTATGTCTACTCAGAAGTAAGTGCCATTATAGTCAATGGGGCTTACTCCCAGGAAAGCATGGACAGGATTATAGCCTTAGACACACTCTCCTGGGAATAAGGCTGCAATTCTACCCACACTTACCTGGGAGTAAGCCTCACTGACTTGCAATGGGACTTGCTTCTGAGTAGATATGCCTAGGATTGGGCTCTAAGTCCCATTAAACTCAAGGGGGATACTTTTGAGTAGACATAAATAGGATTCCACTGTAAATCTGGTCTGACTGGCAGTGGCTATCTGGGATCTCAGCATGCCCCCTCTGTCTAAGGTATCAACTTGCATTAAATTTTTTATTTTGGTTTTTGCCCCCCCCCCATCTGAGGAGCACAGGGCAGCAGATGTAGATCTCCTCCCCCAGTCCTGTTGGAACCTCACACAACAGCCCTGCAAGGGAGGTTAGATTGGGAGAGAGTGTCAGAAACCCCAACTGGCAGGTGAAGCTTTTCTTATCACTCTCTGTGTTTATGGAAAAGGTCTGTGATTTGGGCCAGCTGCTCTGCCTCTGCCTGGAACTCCTTCTGGGATTCCTGGGTGATGCCTCCTCCCTTACATCCTTCAAATTCCCCCTCTTCTGTGAAGACTTTGGCTCCACTTCCAGATCTTGGGAACTCAGCATAGGTTTGTGTCCATAAATGAGCACATACAGGTTGAGACTAATTATTCACATGGGTTCCTTTCCAAGCATTCACCTGGATTTAAAAAAAACAAAACGCACTATAGCAAATTAATTTTAAAAACAAAGTTTCTTTGCTCCAGTGACTGAAAAACAGCCTTGCTAACCTTTTGACTCTAAGATAAGAGTCATTAAGAAGACACTTCACTCAGCCCCTCCCTTCACCAATGCAAAATGATCACCTTTCTTTCACTTGCTGGGGGGAGGGAGGGGTCTGCAGGAGAGAGAAGGATTGATGGATTGTTAGCCTGCTGCCCTCTCTCTCTCTCTCTCTCTCTCATTAAGGGGGCTGTTGTTACTGTTCAGTTTTTAAAACTGATTTTAAAGGGATGCATTTTTCCCCTTCTCCAGGGATCAGCACATTCTTTCTCATTTGCAGGGGCCATTCCTGTTGAGTCAAATCCGTGAATAAAAAATCAGTGTATAAATAGGCTGGACATGTATTTCTTCCTGTTCACCCTGGCACCAAACCTCTCCCCTTCATTTGTTCACTTCCTGGTCTTTATAATTGTGAGCGCCTTGGGGCAGGGACCTGTCCTCTTTTCAGTTCCAGAGCACCTTGTGCATTGATGGCCCAATTAAACATAAGTGAAGAGAAGGGGGTGGGGTGCTTGGGCACTCCAGGAGAAGGGGCAGCTGTACCTTTAATGCCGAAGGGGAAACTTGGTTGGCACAGCTTCTCCTCTCACTGTACTGCTGGAATGAGAGTGTAGAGGAGAAAGGTGGTAAAACATCTGAGATGCTCTAGTCTTGCCCACCACTTGCCTACTTCCTCTCCTGCTCCATTTGCCATCTTTCTTTACAATTTTGAGAGGTGGCAGCTGCCACACCACCAGGTAAAGATGGGGACGGTGTTGGACATGGCACATTGAGCTCTATGACAGCTATTTTCAACCTTTTTCATCTCAAGGCACCCTAACAAGGCACTAAAATTGTCAAGGCTTTTGACAACTGACAAGGCAACACCATGCTGCTAGTGGGGGGGGGGGTCCTCACATCCCTCATTGGCCCTACTAATAAATGACCTCCCCCCAAATTCCTATGGCACACCTGTGGACCACTCCCGGCACACTGATGTGCCATGGCACAGTGGTTGAGAATGGCTGCTCAAGGAGATTTGGGGCTGGCCTCTGCTATGACAGGTGAAGTTGGACTGTCAGAGAGGTGGCATTTTCATGCTGCTGGCAGCACCTCCTGGGAAAGAGGGAGAGAAACAAGTGCCTTCTTTGACCTCATGTCTCCTTTTCTTTCCCTTTCAGGCTCCTCTGGAGTCGGCCATGGAGCTGCGGCTCCAGCAGGCCCGGATCTTTAAGGAGGGAGGCAATTCTTTTTACAAGGAGGGGCGTTTCCGCGATGCCATCAGCCGCTACCACTGGGCCCTGCTGCAGCTCAAGGGGCTGGATCCCAGCATGCCTTCTCCGTTGCAGGAGTTTGGCGCCGAGAGACCCCCCGTGACCCCTGAGCAGGAGAAAGCTCTGCACGGCATCCAGAGCGACTGCTACAATAACCTCTCAGGTAGTGGTCTCTCATGCCTGTGTTTTTCTTTGGTGCCCATAGGCCAACTGCTGATGTGAGGATCTCTGAGCATGTACAGAGCATTTTTTTTACTGTACTATAAAGACATGTATATCCGGGGCTGCCCCTGGCCTCTCAATAACACAGTTGTGATGTGACATCGAGGTTGGATTATTGTAACGCGCTATATGTGAGGCTGCCCCTGGAGACGGTTCGGAAACTGCAATTAGTGCAAAATGCGGCAGCCCGTGTGGTCACTGGAGCTAGGCGGTTTGACTCTGTCAGCCCGCTTCTCCGGGGGCTGCATTGGCTGCCCATTCGTTTCCGGGCCCAAAGGTGCTGGTTTTGACCTTTAAAGCCCTATACTGCTCTGGGCCAGGGTATCTTAGAGATTGCCTACTCCCGTACAATCCGGCTCGTCCTCTTAGGTCATCAGAGAAGGCCATTTTACAAGTGCCGCCGCCGAAGGAGGTACGTGGGGCGGCGGCAAGAAACAGGGCCTTCTCAGTAGTGGCACCAACGTTATGGAACTCCCTTCCCCTTGACTTGAGAATGGCTCCCTCTCTTGAGACTTTTCGGCGAGGCCTGAAGACTCTGCTGTTTAAACAAGCCTTCTGACTTCATGGCCTTTTTAACATCTTTTATACATCTTTTAGTTTTTTTTTACAGGCCTGATTCCTCTAAGAACTGCTGTTTTATGCTCTTTTTTATTCTGACTTTTATCTGACTACTGTTTTTATGGTTTCTGTTAATGTGTTTTTAATATGTTTTCATCTGTTGTTAAATTATGTTTTAATCTGTTTTTAATTTGTTGTAAGCCGCCCTGGGTCCCTTTAGGGAGAAGGGCGGGATAGAAATAAAGTTTATTATTATTATTATTGTGATGTGTGTACTTCCGCAGCCTGTCTCCTCCACATGGAGCCGGTGAACTATGAGCGGGTGAAAGAGTACAGCTTGAAAGTGCTGGAGAGGCAGCCGGACAACACCAAGGCATCGTACCGGGCTGGCGTGGCCTTTTACCACTTGCGGGATTACGACCAGGCGCGGCACCACCTCCTGGATGCAATCAGCAAGCAGCCCAAAGGTGAGGAGCCCTGATTTGTAACAGTAACCTGTGCCAACGGCATAGCTAGCAGGGCTGGGGGGAGTCAATTGCCCCGGGTGCCACACCTGGAGGGGTGTCAGGGGGGGTGCTTTTCTAGAACCCAGGGAGACTGTGGGCAGCCTCTATGAGCCTTAGAAGGCCTACTGGAGCCTACCAAAAACTGGGAGTGCCTTTCTAAGGCCTTTGGGGAGGGAATGTTAAATGTTGTGCACCCAGGTGCCAGATGGCTTAGCTCTGCCACTGACCTGTGGAATCTCTGGCACAGAGACAGTCACCTTGAAGTTAGCCGTGGTTAGCAGTGGCATCACCTATATAATGCCAAAGGGGTAAATAAAATAAGGTAAATAGGTAAATAAAATTTTTTTCAAGCATTATAATTATTTTACCAAGTATAAACCTGGGAGTCCACTGGATTAAAATGCAAGTTCAATGTTCCTGGTGTGGAAATATAGTTAAGAATTTAAATGCTTCTTAAATATTGCGGCTCTCCAACATCTGAAGTTTATTGCCTGTGGCTCTTAGGTGAAGCACATTTTGGCCACTTATATACGGCAGGTCAACTATATTGTGCAACGAGGTGGCTTTTCCGGAAGGTTCTGAATCCAGTTTTTGTACCTACATTTCCTTGGTGGGTGTTTATTTGCAAGGGGTCGAGCCCAATAAAAGGACCTGCACCTATGAGTGCCCACCGCTCCAGGTGCTTCCCCTCCCCCCCACTGCCCAGTCGGATAACTGGATTGTGTTGGGGGAGCAGTGGTGCATTGAACCATCGTCACCTTCCCCCAGGTCCATTTTTCAATTCCTGTCCCCTGGCACTACACCAGCGCCGGGCCCCCCAGTAATTCTTAAATAGTGCTGGAGGACACTGCATAGCTCAGGAGAACAGCCCCACTGGATCAGGCCATGGGTGCATCTAGCCCAGCTTCCTGCGTGGCCCACCAAATGCCCCAGGGAGCACACAAGACAACAAGAGACCTGCATCCTTGTGCCCTCCCTTGCACCTGACATAGCCCACTTCTGAAATCAGGAGTTTGCACATAGTCCTGTTGGCAACCTTCAGTCTCGAAAGACTATGGTATCACGCTCTGGATGGTTGTTCTGGAACAGCGTCTAGTGTGGCTGAAAAGGCCGATTCGGGAGTGACAATCCCTTCCACACCGGGAGCAAGTGCAGTCTGTCCCTGGCCTGTCTCCCTGGCTATGGGCCTTCCTTCTTTGCCTCTTAGCCTCAGACTGTTGGCAAAGTGTCTCTTCAAACTGGGAAAGGCCATGCTGCACAGCCTGCCTCCAAGCGGGCCGCTCAGAGGCCAAGGTTTCCCACTTGTTGAGGTCTGCTCCTAACGCCTTCAGATCCCTCTTGCAGATGTCCTTGTATCGCACATACATACATACAGAGTTTGCACATACACCTCATTGGTTGTAACCCGTGATGGACTTTTCCTCCAGAAATTGGTCCAATCCCCTTTTAAAGGCATCTAGGCCTGTTGCCACTACCACATCCTGTGGCAAGGAGTTCCACAGACTAATTACATGCTGGGTAAAGAAATATTTTGTTTTGTCAGTCCTAACTCTCCCAACACTCATAGTGGATGTCCCCTGGTTCTGGTGTTGTGTGAGAGGGAAAAGAGCTTCTCTCTATCCACTCTATCCATCCCCTGCATCATTTTGTATGTCTCTATCATGCCCCCCCCTCAGGTGCCTTTTTTCTAGACTGAAGAGCCCCAAATGCTGGAGGCTTTCCTCCTAAGGGAGGTGCCCCAGCCCAGGCATCATTTTGGTTGCTCTCTTTTCCACCATGTCTGCTTCCCTTCCTATAAACCTTATAGGCCTTGGGAGTCTAGCTGGGAAAGATGACCAGGATGCAGAGAGGTGAAATTTTCTTTTATCGCTGCTATTGCAAGTGATGGCAAGATCCTGGCCAGAAAGCATCTTATTTTTGGCCAGGGAGCCAGACCAAACCAGAATCCAGTTCAGAGATGTTTAAGAACATAAGAACAGCCCCACTGGATCAGGCCATAGGCCCACCTAGTCCAGCTTCCTGTATCTCACAGCGGCCCACCAAATGCCCCAGGGAGCACACCAGATAACAAGAGACCTGCAAGGCTTCCTGGGAATTGTAGTTAAGAACATAAGAACAGCCCCACTGGATCCGGCCATAGGCCCATCTAGTCCAGCTTCCTGTATCTCACAGCGGAGATACACCAAATGCCCCAGGGAGCACACCTGATAACAAGAGACCTCATCCTGGTGCCCTCCCTTGCATCTGGCTTTCTGACATCGCCCATTTCTAAAATCAGGAGGTTGTACATACACATCATGGCTTGTAACCAGTAATGGATTTTTCCTCCAGAAACTTGTCCAATCCCCTTGTCCAATAGTTTCCCTGACTCCCCCATTCAACTTGGCCTTAAAATCCCTTCCTTCTTATTTTGGCTTCTTATAAGAAGAAAAACTTATTTTAAAAAAATAAGAAGCCAGAAATGTTAATAATTATAATAATAAATAATTAATAAACCACATTTCAGCAAAGTAGGTCACATGTTGTTGGCAACCTTCAGTCTCGAAAGACTCTGGTATCGCGCTCTGAAAGGTGGTTCTGGAACAGCATCTAGTGTGGCTGAAAAGGCCAATTCGGGAGTGACAATCCCTTCCACACCGGGAGCAAGTGCAGTCTGTCCCTGGTCTGTCTCCCTGGCTATGGGCCTTCCTTCTTTGCCTCAGTCTGTTGGCCAAGTGTCTCTTCAAACTGGGAAAGGCCATGCTGCACAGCATGCCTCCAAGCGGGCCGCTCAGAGGCCAGGGTTTCCCACCTGTTGAGGTCCACTCCTAAGGCCTTCAGATCCCTCTTGCAGATGTCCTTGTATCGCAGCTGTGGTCTACCTGTAGGGCGCTTTCCTTGCACGAGTTCTCCATAGAGGAGGTCCTTTGGGATCCGGCCACATAGTGATATATAAACCAATAACCATCCATGTATTTTTTTCCCCCTCCTTGCAAAATGGTTCTTGGATTAATTTGATTGAGTCACATGGCCAGGAAATGTTTGTCACCTGGAATTTCTTTTCCTTCTCCATGCTTGTGTTTTGTTTCCGGTCTCGCCCGCGGAAGACGCCAACGTGAAAAGGTACCTCCAGCTGACCGAGTCCCAGCTCAGCAGCTACCACCAGAAGCAGAAGCAGTTGTACATGGGGATGTTTGGCTAGAAGGCAACCCGGCCTTGCTGGAAAACCCGAGGAACGGGGCATGGTGTTGGTTCCCAGTTTCTTGTGGGCTGCCCACGGAGGCGTGGGGGGTACAGTGCCTTGGAAAATGTGGTCGGTGGCCAATTTTGCCTGGGAAGGTGGGAGCTAAGTGGGGGAAGGGGACCGGGAATAGGTGGTCCTGATCTGTTGCACCAGTGTTTCCGTTTTCGGGTTGGAAACAGATTGGGGACAGGCTGCAACCCTCCCCCCCCGCATATTTTTCCCCTCCCTCCACCGCAGCTAAAACAGAAGGCACTATGTACACGAGTGGCTCGTTCTGTTTTTTGTTTCTTATTTGAGCTAGCTGGTTTATAAAATGTTTTGGAAAACGACTCTGTCCGTGTCTGGATTTTGCAAAAGGCCATTTAACCGATCACTGCGGGGTTGAGCCCCACCAGGCCAACTCAGTAGGAAGCCCCTTTGAGCTTAATAATGGGACTTGCTCCCAAGTCTCTGTGCACAGGAAGACTGTCCTGATCACTGAGATCTAGCCTCATGTTGAAGCTGGCTCTTCCCTTCTGTTCAAAGAAGTTCAAAGTTTGTTTGTTTTTTTGAATGGCTTGTAGCAAGGAGGGTTGATCTATGGCGCTGTGTTCTTTCTGATGCCCCCATTGCCATAGTGACTGACTATGGGGCTTCCATGGGGCTGGTGGCTGTGGTGACAGGAGCCTGGAGCCTCAACTATGTTTGGCATCTCCATGACACCCTCGACATCCCAACTGTGAGACAGCCACCTCCAGCCTGTCCAGAATTAAAGTCAGAGACTCTCATTGTTCTACCACATGCTTGCACCCAAATGCATTTTGCATGAGACAGACAGACAGACAGACAGACAGACACACACACACACACACACACACACACACATACACAAACACACTGGTGGAGATTCCAGGGTTGGAAATCCTGCAAGTACTCAAAAGTTAGGAGATGTAACATTCTTTACCCAAGTTATGACAGGCGGTTGGCAACACTCCAAGCATACAACTCCGTCCCCAAGGGCCAATAGTAGAATCTCCACTTGCCATGCAGATCCATCTTCAGTCCAGCAGGGGGAGCTATTTCTTGCTTGCCCCCCTCGGGATACCATAGCCTGAAACCACACACCCCCTCGCCCCGGTTGCTGGCCTGTCTGCAAGCATTGCCACCATGAGGACTAGAAACTTGCTTTTGGGGCTGGAAAGGCTGGAAACGGAGATCCTGGAGAAGCCAGGCTCCTGTTGCGTTCAGTGTCCTGCTAGCACTTGCCTCGCTAGCCAGTGACAAAGGGACGGCGAGTTGCCCTGCCGCACACACACATACAGCTGATGCCTTGTTTGCAAAGGAGAGGTCACAAAGGGCAGCTGAGAAAAGCAAACAGCCCCCTTTCCCAGCTGCTGCTCGGGCCAGAAGTATTTGGTTAAGGAGCAGGGAGGAGGCAGTGCATGTCAGGAATGAAGGATGTGGGCCGAGATGCCACAGCTGGAGGAGGAACTGGTTGTTTTGCGGTGCCCGTGATGGCAAACCGGAGAGGAGATGCGTGCAAGGGAGGGCACCAGGATCCAGGTCTTTTGTTATCTGGTGTGCTCCCTGGGGCATTTGGTGGGTCACTGTGAGATACAGGAAGCTGGACTAGATGGGCCTATGGCCTGAGCCAGCGGGGCTGTTCTTATGTTCTTATATCCTCATGGTGGCCCTGCGGGGTGAGTCGCTGGCTGGTGGCCGTCCCATAAACCTCAGGGGTGGTGCTCCTCCTGGAAATTTAGGGGTGCACCAAGGGCGACTTGCCCGATTAAACTCCTGCTCTGCCCTGCCCAAAGCCTGGACTTGTGGAAGAGATCTAAGCAAAATAATGCCCCAGCCCAGGGGTGTCAAACATGAGGCACTTTGGCCAAATGGGCCCCCCCGCAGCCATTTTTATCCAGCCCCCATTAAAATTGGGGGCCGAATTTGATAACTGGGCTTTCTCATATCTTGAAAACCTGAACAAGATCTGCACATTTTCCATCATTTGTAGCTAATGAGTACCTATGTGGTGATTTCTAGCCGTCATCTGCTTGATGATGTCACTTTCTGCTTGATGATGTCACTTCTGGCCCTCAGCAGCCACCATGAGTGCTACCTTCGGTCCTCTGCATAAGACAAGCACCCCTGCTCTAGCTTTTGGGAAGCTAACTGCTTTTGTGACAAATAAAAAATCTCAGCCCCCATAGGGACTAGCAGCTTGGCTTATGTAATCATCATAAAAAGGGGCTCAAGGTTCAAATTCTGCACTGGGTGTCAAACAGCTTCCATGTGCAGAAGAGAGCAGAAGGGCAGCAGCTCTGAGTTGGTTTGGAAATATTTTAGCAATGTTTCAATCCCTGGCAAAGAAAAAAAAAGGAGGGATTTCTGAACGAGGAGCATGGCTTGGTTGGAGAATCCGCACCAAACAGGCTTGGGCTTGCCCATTTCGTCCTCCACCACTTTCCAGCCTCGCTAATTACTGTTATTACTGGTTAGGAGCCAGGGAATCAAGTCTAAATGGCAGCTAGCTTCACCCGCCAATCCGTGAGCAGCACTGCCGGACTCAAGAGCGCAGAATTGTCCCCAGTGGGAGGAGAGCAGGGCCGCTGTTTCCTCTCACCTGCTTGTAAGCAGCGAGTGGTGTGTATACTCCAAACATAGGATTTAATTACAGGAGAGATGGGGCAGGTAAATACCTGTGATGCCACCAGATGCTGTATGGGTCCTCGGCCAAGTGCCACCGAGTGTGGTGTGGCAGGATAGCGGCAGTGACCATCTTGGTGGACTTACAGTGAAACATGTCTTGGCCGCTGTAGCAACGACTAGGAACGACTCGCTGTTGCTCGCCTGACCAGCTCCCCAGCAAACCTGCTCGTCTATTCAGAGTTCTTTTCACTAGCCTGCTGCTAATGGAAGTGAGATGGACCTCAACAAGGAGGAGGGCCTTCTTGGCGGTGGCCCCTGGCTCCAGAGATCAGACTGCTCCAGGTTTTCAGGCGCTGGCTGTGTCCATGACCTGTGTAGATGACCTATTGGGCCCCTTCCAACTCTATGATTCTACATTCTCCTCCGTCCTCTGCCTGCATTTGTCACTCCTGCCTCTTGGATTCAAAAAGGAGCAGCTGAGAACAGCAGGCTAGAGCGTCTCCAGTGTCCGATGCAGAGACATCCCACTCTCTTCTCCTCCACACTTCCTCTTTCTCTCCAAATGCAGGGAGTGGGAGAAGGAACAGAAGCAGAGGCAGCTATATGCCCCCAAGTAAGGGGGGGCATTTTACGCGGTCTTAGATGCGGACAGGGTCTTTGTCTTGTGAAAGGGTCCGCTGTGCCATTTCTTTGACACCCTTAAGACCACTGTCACCGTCCCCTTTGCCACCAAGCAGCGGAGATGGAGAAAGCCCCTAACTCTGTTTCTCAAACTGTGGGTTTGGGCCCGCTAGGTGGGTCACGAGCCCATTTCAGGTGGGTCCCCATTCATTTCAGTACTTAATTTTTTTAGTATATTACTTGATGCTACCACAGCATGTGACTGCCTTGGGGAAACATGACAGATCTGTACTTTTAACAGGCTACTAGATATATGCTTTTAACAATGACAGTAAATGGGACTTACTCCTGGGTAAGCGTGGGAAGGATTGCAGCCGAGGATTGTTAAAAAATTTTTTCCTTCTCGATGATGTCAGTTCTGGGCATGACATAACTTCCGGTGGGTCCTGACAAATTATTATTATTATTATTATTATTATTATTATTATTATTATTATTATTAACAGCAACTGTTACTGTTGCTAACTGTTATTATAATTGTAATAATTATAATTGTATAACTGTAGTAATAATAACTGTTATTATTATTATTTAACAGCAACTGTTACCCTGCACATGCCCAATCTCATCTGATCTCGGAAGCTAAGCAGGGTCAGGCCTGGTTAGTACTTGGATGGGAGACCACCTGGGAATACCGGGTGCTGTAGGCTTATACCATGATCTCGGAAGCTAAGCAGGGTCAGGCCTGGTTAGCACTTGGATGGGAGACCACCTGGGAATACTGGGTGCTGCAGGCTTCTACCATAGTCTTTCGAGACTGAAGATTGCCAACCATTATTATTAACAGTATTTATATACCGCTTTTCAACTAAAGTTCACAAAGCGGTTTACAGAGAAAAATCAAATAACTAAATGGCTCCCTGTCCCAAAAGGGCTCACAATCTAAAAAGATGCAAATGAATACCAGCAGATTCTCACTCTGAAAAGTGGGTCCCAGAGCTAAAAGTTTGAGAACTAATTGGGGCTCTGGCCATGACATTCAAGCACACATCAGCCTCAGATTCCTCTGAGAGTTGCTACCTCTGTTGCAAATCCAAAAAGTCGAGTTTCTTAACAGAAGCAGTTAGTCGCCGGGGCAGTCAGGACTTCCACCACCCTCTGTTCCATGCCTGGGGCTTTCCAAGGACAATGAAGAGGAACACATTTAAATTGCTTATTTGTTTAATTTCCTAACAATTACATTAAAAAAAAAAAAGGTGAGGTTCACAATTTCTGAGAGCAAAATAGAGGGGGAGTAAAAGAATATTACATTGATGTTGCATGCCATCAATATTTAACTCATTTGGATGGGGGGGGAGCACTGAGGAATGTACCATGTCCCCCTGCCCATATTGCCCCTTAGGAGCGCGAGACAGAAAGTTCCAGAAAGAGGACTGGGTGCTCCTTGATGGAACCCCTTTGGGATCAAAGGAGAATAAAAAACAAGAGAACTGCCCACTCCCTGGGCTTATGTCTTCCATTACACTTCTCCAACACCGAAAGCAACACCTGTGTAGGAAAAGGGAGGTATATTATTATGTAAGAAAGGGGCATAAGTTTTGGTTTTGGGGGGGACTGCAAGCTGGAAAGCCAATCTGCAATCTCACGTAGCCTGCCAAGCCACACTTGGCCTCCACTAGCCATGAACGGTGGCCCTCTAGGGTCCATCTCTAGGGCAGATTTGGGACTGCCAAAATCTGGAGGGCGAGGAGCGGGTGGTGTGTCAGACGCTACGAAAGAGGCCTTGAAGGAAAAGGAGCACGGCTGTACCAGCCTCTATGGGTGCCTCACGCCTGTTCCGTTGCAAGACCCCACATCTCCATCATTAGGCAAGAGCTCGTCTCAATTCTTTTGTGGTTGTGAAGGCCAGGTGGAGATCAAGAGGCACCAGACTTCTGTTTGAACAGAAAGCTGGATCCAGCAAAAGGCAGTGGAGGGAGATAAATCTGGGAACGAATGGACTCAGGAGGAACCCTCCAGCATCCATGGAGACAACGGTGTAGTTCTTCCAGACATAAACAGACTTTTAGGAGTGTCGAGAAAGCCCCACAAGGAGAGGAGCAAGCTTGTCCCCCTTTCCTGGCCATGCCACCCAATGGAGCGACTGTTCATTGGGGCGGGGGGGGGTTACTTGGCAGCTCTGGAGCTCTTGATAGAGCGGGACATCATCCTCTTGAGCTCCTTGAAAGAGCGGCTGCGTCGGAGCTTGAAACTTCCAACCGCGAGGTCGGCCGAGTCCAAGGTGGCTGAGCTGCGGGGCCACCGGTCCCCAAGATGGTGGAGGATCCAGTCGCCGTTCAGGCTGACGGCACTCGTGGAGTCCACCTCGCAGAGGCGGGCCCGCTGCCGAGGCGGCAGGTCGACTTGGCTGCCGCCCAGGAAGCGCACTGGCGGCGGAGAGTTGGCGGAGAAGGCCAGGTGGCGGCTCAGCCCTGGGGGCGGCTGGAAGGTGTGGGCTTTCAGGCGCGGCCGCCCGGAGGCTTTGCTGGAGATCTCCAAGACAGATGTCCATTTTGGCTTGACCGCTTTGCCTTTCCCGGCGTGGGGGTCACCGTGGCACACCATCCCCGCCGCCACGTGGATGTTGATCTCCGAGCTGGCACGGGCCCGGCTCCCTGTGCGGACCGATGGCTTTCGGCGCAGACTGAGCCGGCGCAAAAGCTCACGGGGGTTCAGCCAGCTCCTCTCCGCCGACTTCTCCGGCTTCTCCGCTGCCTTCACCAAGTCCCGGGATGCGTGTTTCCCCTTGTACAGCCTGTCGAAGTCCACGGCGACCCGGGGCGTCTCCTTTCTTACAGGAGTCTCAGGCTGGACCATGCGATGACCGGCTCCGTCACCCCAATCAAGAACCCCTCTTTCCAAGCTGTTGGGTTGCTTCTTTGGGGAGGGAACGAACGATGGTTCCTGATAGGGTGGGAGAGGATCGGGGAGGGACATCACCAACGGCTCACACGCCTTTGAAAGATTGGTCCTGCTGGACTGGATGGAGCTGATTTCTAGAAAGGGAGTGAAATCTCCTTGACCATCCAAAACCTGAGAATCTCGTGTCCCTTCGGAACCTTCCGGAGAGCGCAGGTGGGAGCAAGTGGAAATTCGCCGCCGAATCTTCCAGCCAGGTGCCGGCGCGAGGAGTTGGCTGGCGCCCAGCGCAGAACTGCAGACGGACAGCATAGACAAGCTCTTCTGGTTGCCCGGAAGGTATCCGGCCTCAGTCCTGTTCGCCACGGAACGGCACTTGTACCGCAGCACCAAAGTGGCAATGTACCGATCTAGCCGGATTTTCTGCTGGTCCTTGGAACACGCAGGGGCTGTTTCTGGGGAGTCGGCTCCGGCCAGTTCCGGGGTCCCCTCATCGAGGTCCTCCTGAGATGAGCTCTGGGACAGGCTGCTGGTGAAGAGAGGGCTCTGGAGAGCCACGGCGTGCAAAGGGCTGGGGTAGTGGTAGATTTCGTTTGTGTTTCGGGAAACCAGGTCTGACTTATACTGGAGCAGCTGCAGGCTTGGATTCTTGGAGAGGGGCAGAGCTAACTCTCCTAAGAGGAACTCCAGGTCACCTGCGGAGAAAACATGGAAAAGGAGGTTACAGGGGGGGGGGCCAAAAATATACACCTATGGAGTGCCAAGCACCACCACCTGGTGACACACCTGCCCCTATCACTTCTCCACCTCCCACGCCCCGAACCCCCAAAGAAAGAGGGTTATAGAGAAGGCATGAGGGAATGATGCCAATTCCATTGAATTCAGTTGAGCAGACACGCACAGGCTTGGACCGAAGCACAGGCCCCTCTTCCCAGCCTTGCTGAAAATTCAACAGGCATTGCATACACACACCCAAGCATTGTCCTGCATCCATAAGGACTAGAAACTTATTTGTTAAAACTGAAAGAGGAGAGTCTCCAGTATCAGCTAGGCACCTTAAACAACATTCTTTAATTTTTTTCTCCTGCAGAATCATGGTGTAACCCCCCACATACTCCCCCAGAGAGAGAGAGAGAGAGAGAGAGAGAGAGACTCACACACCCTTATGCTCCTGCTTAAGAAATCATGCCCTTTCATTCATTCATTCATTGTTCTGCTCCCCTCCCAGCAAGGACAGAGCAGAGATTCAATCACCCAAGGATCTCTGCAGCCGATGCCCCTTTCATGGGAAAGCCGTCTCACCTGTCGACACAGGCCTCCGGGTGTCGGCGCCATGGGAGCTGGCCAAGGCAAGCCGCTGCAGCTGGAGGTCCAGGAGACGGACCGCGGCCTCGTCGGTGGAGCGCGGCCGCACACAGCTGCTCTCCCGTAGGCCCGGCAGTTGAGAGAGGGAGCCAGCGCTGCCGCGGGACCCCCCAGGCCCATCGCTGTGTATAGAGGCGCAGGAATCAGACAGAGAGCCCATCTCGCTGGTCTCATAAAAACCTGAAGAGGGAGGAGAAGGGAGGATGAGATACAGTGAGGCAGACCTGAGCTTGCACAGCTACAATCCTATACACACTTTCCTGGGAGTAAGCCGCATTTGGACACCACAGGACCTTCTTCTAAGTACACATTCACAAGACTGTGTTGTGAATGTATTTAAAAAAATAAAAATTAACTGGTGTAACACAGGGCACAAGCCGAACCAGGTCTGCTCAGAAATAAGTCCTATTTTGTTCAATGGGGCTTACTCTCAGGAAAGTGTGGTTAGGATTCCAGCCACAGTGGCTAAGAGACGAAGGGCGCAATCCTAACCTCTTGGTTGGCAACCTTCAGTCTCAAAAGACTCTGGTATAAGCCTACAGCACCCGGTATTCCCAGGCGGTCTCCCATCCAATTACTCACCAGGCCTGACCCTGCTTAGCTTCCGATATCATGGCATAAGCCTACAGCACCCTGTATTCCCAGGCAGTCTCCCATCCAAGTACTAACCAGGCCTGACCCTGCTTAGCTTCCGAGATCATGGTATAAGCCTACAGCACCCGGTATTCCCAGGCGGTCTCCCATCCAAGTACTAACCAGGCCTGACTCTGCTTAGCTTCCGAGATCATGGTATAAGCCTACAGCGCCCGGTATTCCCAGGCGGTCTCCCATCCAAGTACTAACCAGGCCTGACTCTGCTTAGCTTCCCAGATCATGGTATAAGCCTACAGTACCCGGTATTCCCAGGCGGTCTCCCATCCAAGTACTAACTAGGCCTGACTCTGCTTAGCTTCCGAGATCAGTCAAGATCAGGCATGTGCAACTGGGAGGGGGGACGACCCTTAACCCCTTATGTCAGTTCTTTCTAGTACTGGCATAGCGGTGCCAATGGGACGTGTGCTGCATCCTGCAGTGGGTGTCACTCACAGAGGCCTCCTCAAAGTAAGGGAATCTTTGTTCCCTTACTTTGGTGCTGCATTACCTTTATGTCAGTACTCCAGGTGAGGTCTGACCAATGCCCACCCCTCTCTGTTTAAATGCGGATGAAGAAAACATACATTGTACATGCTAATAATTTTTTAAAACAGTGTTTCTCAAACTATGGGTCGGGACCCACCAGGTGGGTCGTGAGCCCATTTCAGGTGGGTCCCCGTTCATTTCAATATTTTATTTTTAATATATTACACTTGATGCTACCCTGGTATGTGGCTGCATTTGGGGAAATGTGACAGACCTGTACTTTTAACAAGCTACTATGTATATTCTTTGAACAACGAGAGTAAATGGGACTTACTCCTGGGTCTGTGTGGGTAGGATTGCAGCCTAGGATGGTTAAAAATTTCCCTGCTTGATGATGTCACTTCTGGTCATGACATCACTTCCGGTGGGTCCTGACAGATTCTCATTCTAAAAAGTGGGTCCCCGTGCTAAAGGTGTGAGAACCAATGGAATAGAGATATTTCAAAGAGGTATGTTTCATTGCATTCTACTGTAAATTACACATTGAATGGCATACATCAGTGGTTCTCAACCTTTTAGCACCGGAACCCACTTTTTAGAATGAGAAGTAAGTAAGTAATGTGTAACTTACAGCAGAATGCAATGAAACAAACCTCTTTGAAATATATCTATTCCATTGGTTCTCACACCTTTAGCACGGGGACCCACTTTTTAGAATGAGAATCTGTCAGGACCCACCGAAAGTGATGTCATGACCAGAAGTGACATCATCAAGCAAGAAAACCTTAACAATCCTAGGCTGCAATCCTGCCCACACTTGCCCAGGAGTAAGTCCCATTGACTATCATTCAGTTCATTCAGTAAGACCTTTATTGGCATAAAATACAGAGAAAGAACAGAACAGAACAGGAATGTACAAAGACAATACAACATAAGCATAAACATCAGTCACTGCCCAGAGTCCCAGGGCTCTGCCTGGCTATTACCCCAGATAAAAAGGAAGCAACATTATCCAGAGTCTCAGGATCAGGAGTGGAAAGGAGAGACTGAAGCATGGTTGAATCCTCCCAGCCCCGCATCCTAGCTAGCAATGGACCTAGAAATTTCTTGCGTGACACAACATGTAGCGGGCAGTAAAAAAAGGTATGCATTAAAGTCTCAACGCAATCCCTACCACACTTGCATTTCCTCTCTAAGTAGGGGATATCGCTGAACTTGCCCGTTAACAAGGCTGATGGAAGAGCGTTACACCTTGCCAGTGTGAAAGCTCTCCGGGCGACTATCATTGTTAAAAACATATACATAGCAGCCTGTTAAAAGTACAGGTCTGTAACACTTCCCCAAATGTATTTACATACTATGGTACCATCAAGTCTAATATATTAAAAATAAAATATTGAAATGAATGGGGAACCCACCTGAAATGGGCTCACGACCCATGGTTTGAGAAACACTGCTCTAATCTATCAAAAGGTATGGCCAAAAACCCAGCAGGGGCAGGGAGATGGTACCTGGGTTTTTGCCCCGCCCACTGCATGGGAGGAGGTCCACCTTAGGGGTGACATGCTGACCTCCCATACCGGGTGGCGCAAGTCCTAGTGACGCCTCTGCCCCTGGTGCAGTTTTGGAACAAAATTGCGCCACCTGGCTTTCGTGCCTGGAACAGACATACCTGAGCTAGGCCTGGAGTCCGCCTCCAGTATCTCTTGGGGGTCACCCCCACCAGCTTTCTTGGGGAAGCAGAGCTGCTCATTGGCCATCCGCAACCCTAGGCAGGTCTTGTCAGGTCCGTCTCCTGCCCGTGCCCGGGAATCAGTCTCGATGTCGTCCGACGAGCAGTACGAGACGCACGATTTTGGGGGTCCCCCCAGCAGGTCCTCGGACTTGCTCCTGTCCAGCTTGGTCGAAGGGGGCAGCTTGTTCCCGGCCAGGCTGCTTTGGTCATCCTGCGTAAGGAAAAGAATTGACATTGGAAAGGCACATCACGGTGGCTGGGAGGGGAAAGGCGTTGGCGCTGGGCCTCCACGCTGGTGGGATTACAAATTACAGTGGACGTGATCTGGCCAGAGGTTCAGCTCCGCGGCTTAGGGGGGCACTCAGCACTCCCTGCTGCCCACCACAACATATGTGGGGCTTGCTGCAGTGGCAGGAGTAGACGGTGGCAGCAACAGAGCTCCACAAACCAACTGCCAGACCCTATTGCGTGTCCTCCCCAAGGCTCCCGATGTGGCATCTCTCAGAGCACTGATTTTCAACAGGTGTGCACGTTGGTGTGTCGTGGATGGTCCGCAGATGTGCTGCGGTAGTTTGGGGGAGGCTCATTTCTTAGTAGGGCCATAGGGGGGAAGTTAGCCCCCCACCGGTAGTGTGGTGTGCCTTGTCAATTGTCCGAAAACTAATGCCGCTCCTTGAACATTTTAAACGCCTTGTCAGTGCGCCATGAGATGAAACAGGTGGCTGCCACTGGGCAGAGGTACTCCACTGCTTGCAACCCCCCAGAGGAATGCCACAGCCAGGGGCAGGGTAGGAGGGGCCAAATGGCACATGGGTGGTGGTGGTTGTGCGCCAACATCACGTGACCCTCATTGGCCTATAGAAACAGGACGTCAACAGGGCCGCCAACAAAATGCGCTGCCCTGAGGGGCTCTTTGGCCACGGAGAGGCTGCAAGTCAAGTCATCCGTGGTGGCCTGCACAGGCTCATTCCCCCGCCACACGTGCACACAGCCCCCCCTTCCCTTCAGCCTGCACCTGGCCTCCAAGCACGGCGCTTCCCCAATCTCTTGATCTCCGTGGGGCGCCCCAGAGACAGTGCCGCGACATGCCGATGCAGCCTTCCCTCCCCCACCAGTCCAGGCAGCTGCTTCATCCAGGCAAAGAAAGGGGGGAAATCCCCCTTTCCTGAGCCGGTGGGAGCGAAACATGAATCCCCCCTGGACCACCTCCTCCTCCTCCTCTCCCCCGGCTGCTCTTTCTTCTCCTAAGCCAGCCAGCTGTCGCCATTGTCTGCAAGCCTCCCGGTTGCCCGTCCAAGCATCAAGCAAAGCCCCCCGGGCACACGTGCCATGCGGCTGATGCGCCGCCCGCCGGCGGGTGCGGGGTGCGTGCGCGAACATGCAGGCCTTCACCCAGCCTCCGCCCTCCCAGCCCCCATGCAAGGTCTTGATCCGCGGCTGCCATTTTGTCAACCCCCTTCTGTTATGCCATACCCCCCCGCCATCTACCAAAAACAAGGAAGCCTGGATACACTTGCTGTATTAAAACCCCTCAATAGACAGTTTGTATGTAGTTTTTAAAAACAGACACCAAGCAGTAGCAGAGATCCTGCCATACAAGAAACCACAACTAGGGGATTTGCATCCTGGACAATTGGGTTCTGGTAACTTGTACCCCAGTCACTGGTTTCCTTGGACATTTGTGTCCCACTTTTTTTGGCGTCCCAGTTATTTACATCCCACTATAACTGGGCAACAAACAAACTATAACTGGGAAGCAAACCGCATGGTTCTCTATCCTTACAGCCCCACCTTAACCTGCCCCAGAGTAGGCAGGTCAAAGGCCTGCCCCGCTTCCAGAGCAGGGATGAGGCCAAAAGCAGCTCAGCCCAAGGGAAAGGGGAATCTCTTCTCCGTACCTCGGGTAAAGTTGCAGCAGATCCAATGGGGCTACTTGGATCTGCATCGCCTAAAGAGGTGGGGCAGATCCGAGCAGCCCTGGGCTGCCCAAGACTAGGATCGATGTGCCAGATCCTTGCCCCATCCCTGCTCACCCACCGTCCGCCTCCCCCGCAGCTGAAACACCTCCCTCCCTCTCTCCCCTTGGCTCCCCCCAGACCCCCTTGCCGGCCTAACACAGCCAGTCCAAACTTACCATTGCGCAGATCCAACAGGGCTTGCGCTGGTGGCGGGAGGCCAACACATGCCCTTGTGCCAGCTTCCTCCTCTTACATCATTGTGAATGTGCTTTATGGCATTTTTTTTTGCAACGGTCATCGGCCAGCGCAAGGGAAGTGTGCCAGCCAAGGGTGCTTTCTGGATTGCCTCTCGTTCTAGTCCTAACTCTAACCCTACCTTTGCATTTTAAAAATAGAAAAGGGACATCTACTATAAACAGACATATATTGGGACACCAATGTCTGGGGCGCCATGGTCCTGTCACTCAAAAAACCGATCGCTTTCTAAAGCGATAGCCTATTGTAAAACTTGTATAGTGAATAAGAGAGGTGTAATAGTCTTTCGAGACTGAAGGTTGCCAACTAATATTATCCTTACCCCTGGGGGCTGGGGATAAGAATAGGCCCTCAGTTTGGCTGTACTTGTCCTAAGAGGCGACTAAACAGCCACCGGGTAGATGGGACTCGTCAGCCTGGGAAGGCAGCTCATCTGAGAGAAGGAAAACTCTGGTCCCAAACCTCCACTGCCTTGTGGCTACGTCCAGTTACGGAAAAGGCTTCAGGAATCAACCTCGAGGCAAAATCCGGAGCCGGAGTCCCTGAGGCAGTTCGTGGCTGAACACAGTCACATTCTGGCAACTCCTGCGACGCCGCTGGAACCAACCGTATTGGCCTCTGCCTTTCCATTGGACCATTCCAGAGACGTGGAGAGGGGGGATTTGCTGCATGGGTAACAGCCTATCCTCCGTACCTACTTTACCCAGGCTTCGCGCTCTGGAGAGGACACTCTGTTCCAGAACCACCATGCAGAGCGTGACACCATAGTCTTCCAAGACTGAAGGTTGCCAACAACAATATTATCCTTATAACCAATCCATCACATTTAGCGCCCTGTCACTCTCCTGCAACGGGGTTCCAGAGGTAGACTGCCACTGAAGCTGGAGGCATGGCTAACCAGAGATTTCCAGGAGGCCTTATGTGATGCTGCCATACTGAGTCTGGCTAGCTCAGCATTGTCAAGCACTGACTGGCAGCATCTCTCCAGGTATTAGGCAAGGGGTCTTTCTCAATTCTGGCTGGAGATGCCACCCAGAGATTGACCCTGGGAAGGATAGGCTCTGCTGCTGAACTACAGGGCCTCAGCTAACGTTTCTACACATAAAGTCAGATCACTGGACCCTGGAACTCGGCACTCTCCACTCTGCCCGGTCGTGGCTCTCCACGGTCACATGCAGGGGTCTTTCTCAGTCCTCTTGGACGTACCGTAGCGATGAAGGAACTGAGCTGCCAACTGGGATCCCCCCCAGTTTGAATCTTGCCTCTGCCACGCTTAAGACAGGGCCTTTGGCAAGCCACACCCTCTCGGCCTCAGTCTTCCCCATCTGCAAAATGGGAATAATATACCTCACAGGGTTGTCATAAGCGAAGGCAAGCAATGGCAAAACCCATGAAAAATTTTAATTCTGCTGTCTGACCCCCATCATTGGGGAAATCAGAACTATATTGCCGCTGTGTCTGGCAGAGCCAACTCCAGCAACTTAATAGCCACTGACAGACGTATCCATCATGGGATTTGTCTAATCCCATTTCCAAAGCCCTCTAAAACCAGCGGCCACAGCCACCACTGGGGGCGACGGATTCCATAAGTTAATTACATGTTGTCTGAGCAAAATACTTCCTTGCCAGCGGAGTGCAGAGTGCGCCTTGACAAGCAACCCCCCTCCCCCCCAAGATCTTGTTTGCTTTTCGGAGAACCTGATCACTGCAGCTCCCAGTTGAGAGATAAGGAGCACTGTGGCAAAGAAGACCAAAGGAAGGTTTAAACACAGGTCTCTAAGCAGTGCCCAGTTACACCAGTCCAGCATTCTTTTTTTCCCCACAGCTGCCCATAAGCTGCTTCTGGGAAGCCCGCAAGCAGGAGAGAAAAGCAGGCCCCTCTCCCACCATCACTCCCCTGCAATTGGGATCCAGAGGTAGACTGCCACTGAAGCTGGAGGCTCTGTATCGCCATCCTGTCTAGTAGCCCTTTATAGATTTAGTTCCCCATGAATTTGTCCAATCCCCCTTTTTCAAGCCATTCAAGTTAGGGGCTGACACACATCTTGTGGCAAGGAGGGCCACAGACAGACCTGTGCCTCACCAGGTCTACTCAGAAGTAAGTCCTATTTTGTTCAATGGGGTTTACTCTCAGGAAAGTGTGGTTAGGGTGGCAGCCTAAGGGTCCAATCCTACCCCATTTTCCAGTGCTGGTGCAGCTGTACCAATGGGGCATGCATTGCGTCCTGAGGTGCAGGGGTGTTCACCATGTGTCCCCTTACCTTGGGGCTGCATTGCGGCTGCACCGATGCTGGAAAGTTGGATAGGATCGGGCCCTAAAGTGAATGCTGTGTGAATACTTTTTTTTTAACCATTTTGTTAGATGACTCTCTAGTCCTGTGAAAGAGGAAGAAAAACTCATCCTCCTCCCTTCACGTCATAATTTTCTAAGTCTCAGTCACTTCCACCAAATCACTATTTTTCCAAGCTAAAAATCCCAGTCACTCTAGCCCACCACTCTTCTTTCCTCTACCTTCTCGGACACTCTAGCCCACCACCCTTCTTTCCTCTACCCTTCTCGGACTCTCTAGCCCACCACTCTTCTTTCCTCTACCCTTCTCGGACGCTCTAGCCTACCACTCTTCTTTCCTCTACCCTTCTCGGACACCACTCTAGCCCACCACTCTCCGCCACAGTTCCTCTGTGCCACTCTTCCTTGTTGAATCCACAAAGTGGGAGGAGGAGCACTGAAGGTGGGCAGGTGGATGGAGGAGAGTAGCCACCTGCTGACCATTTGCCACCCAAGGTGACCCAGGGCCAGCCCATCTTGGATGTGCCCGCCCTGCAGGGAAGGAGCTGCAGTTCCAAGACGAGCATCCTGCCAAATTCGTAGGAACACGGACAGTTGTTCTATAGCCACTACCTCAGGCAGACAGAGCATGGACAGAGAGGAGCTGAAGGCCATCTATCCAAGCCAAAGTCAGCAATCCCTGAATCCCCTCTGGCAGTGTCAAGAATTCTGGGGTAGTTCCTCCACTCAGGGACCCTGCTGCATGTGGCCCCCTTGCTCGCTAGGTCTTTCCTTCCCCCTATTCCCATGTAGTTTGGAGGCCCACCTAAGCCCACCTGTCAGAGCCCCCCCTCCTAACAGCTCCAGCCGCCGCCCCCCAATGCAAACATCTCGCATTTCATGGGGCCGCTGAACCGTCAGCCTGTCGGGAAGATAAAGCTATTTGTACATGATTAGATCTGCGGGTGTGTGCCCCAGCCTCTCCCCTCCAGGGGTGGAGTCCAGGGCCAGCTGCCATCTGTCCCTTGGTCCAGGAGCTCCTTCTCCCATAAATACTCTCTGTTTGACAGGGCGGAGGGACAGGACTTGCAAGCATTCCTGATTTGAATGTTTGCATGCCTGGCACCAAGAAAACACAGATCGCCTTTGCAAAGAGGGCTGTGGGAGCGGAAAAATTCAGGATCAAGCTCATTGGCTGTTGCTTTTGCGCCTCTCCAGCTGAGGCACCAAGCGATAGAACGGGTGTAGTGGTTTGGGAGCTGGACTCAGACGTGGAAAAGCCAGGTTCAAATCCTCGCCCCCCACAAAGCTTCCTGGGTGACCTTGGGCCAGTCATTCTCTCTCAGCCTTGCCTACCTCACAGGGTTGTTGTGAGGACAAAAGGAGGGGAGGAACGATGCCACCCTGAGCTTCTTGGAGGAGGGGGCAGTATAAACATGTGAAAAATAATAAAAGCATTGGAGGAATTGAATCAGACTCTTTTGGGACAGTTTCACACAAAATAAATGTCCTTTTTCCTCACCGTGTAAAACCCCACATAAAAACTTATGCCCACATAAAAACTTATGAAGAGCCCTGCAGGATCAGGCCAAAGACCCATCTAGTCCAGCTTGCTGTATCTCACAGCAGCCCACCAAATGCCCCAGGGAGCACTCCAGATAACAAGAGACCTGCAAGGCTTCCTGGGAAGTGTAGTTAAGAACATAAGAACAGCCCCACTGGATCAGGCCAGAGGCCTATCTAGTCCAGCTTCCTGTATCTCACAGTGGCCCACCAAATGCCCCAGGGAGCACACCAGATAACAAGAAGACCTGCAAGGCTTCCTGGGAATTATAGTTAAGAACATAAGAACAGCCCCACTGGATCAGGCCATAGGCCCATCTAGTCCAGCTTCCTGTATCTCACAGCGGCCCACCAAATGCCCCAGGGAGCACACCAGATAACAAGAGACCTGCAAGGCCTCCTGGGAATTGTAGTTAAGAACATAAGAACAGCCCCACTGGGTCAGGCCATAGGCCCACCTAGTCCAGCTTCCTGTATCTCACAGCGGCCCACCAAATGCCCCAGGGAGCACACCAGATAACAAGAGACCTCATCCTGGTGCCTTCCCTTGCATCTGACATAGCCCATTTCTGGGTATGGCTGCCAGCTGGGAGGGGAATCATAGGCCCATCTAGTCTAGCTTCCTGTATCTCACAGTGGCCCACCAAATGCCCCAGGGAGCACACAAGACAACAAGATCCCTACCTCCTGTTGTCACTCCCAGGAGGTTGTGTATATCCATCACAGCTTGTAACCTGGGAATGGACATTGTCCTCCATCAATCTGTCCAATCTCCTTTTAAAGGCATCTAGGCCAGGTGCCATCATGTGGCAAGGAGTCCCATGGACTAATTACATGCTGGGTAAAGAAATATTTTCTTTTGTCTGTTCTAACTCTCCTGACACTCCATTTTAGTGGAGATGAACATAAGAAGATTCATATTTTGATGGTTTGCTTGCTTGAGTTTTACTAGTGTGAGATGAGCAGAGCGTGTCTACTTGGATGTAAGCTCCGTTGCGTTCAACAAGCCTTACTCCCAGGAAAGTGCGTCTAGGACTGCCACAATGTGATTTGCAAAGAGAAATGAGCCAAGTAAGCCTGCTTACGCACCTTACTTGAGAGTAAGGCTCCGATCCTGTCATGGGTGTAAGCAGAATGGCAGCTGTGAGCAGGTTCAGAGTAGACAATCTGAGCTGCAGTCCTATACATCCTTACCTGGGAGCTTGACCCATTGAACTCAGTGAGTCCAGGTAGACACACAAAGGAGGGCACTGAAAATCCTATACATCCAACAAAGATGCAAGATTTAAATGGTCAGAAATCAGAGAACATTTGTGAAGTCCAGCTAAGTAAAAGATCTGAATTATCCACAGGTGAAAACAAAATCATCTAATTCTAACTAAGGCCCCAAATCTCTCAGAAACCTAACTCGGTATGGCTGCAATCCTAACCACACTTTCCTGAGAGTAAGCCCCATTGAACAAAATAGGACTTGCTTCTGAGTAGACCTGCTTCGGACTGTGCCCTTTGATAACTGCATTATCTACTTAAGAGCAGTGGTTCTCACACTTTAGCACCGGGACCCACTTTTGAGAATGACAATCTGTCAGGACATGTCGGAAGTGATGTCATTAGCTGGGAGTGATGTCATGGCTGGAAGTGACATCATGGATTTAGGCTTCAAACCTAAGCCAAAGGTCCCACGACACAGCGCACTTGTGCTGTTATTTCGCATAGCTCAGAATTCAAACATTCCAGCTTGGAAGTCAAGGCAGACTTGGGTCCTTCTCCAGCCACACAGCCCTCCCTCCTTTCCAGCCAATGCTGGCATGCTGCTTCCAGGATGCTGGCCAAAGGGGACCAGTTAGGTTGCCTCCTGGAAGTTCCAAGACTCAAAGGGGATGATCTCCTGTTTCTTCTCTGTATTTAAAGGTAGACTGCTCCTGAACATGGAGGTTACACTTCAGGTGGTTTGGTTCCCCGGCGGCTTATATTCCGAGGTGGACTGTCTGTGACTATGAAGGTGTCAAGCCATCTCATTTTCAGTGGTGGCTGAGCTAGGTGCTACATGACCCACCTGAAATTGGCTCGAGACCCACCTAGTGGACCCACGGTTTGAGAAACACTGGCTTAGAGCATTACATACAGAACAAGCCTTGTGCACCCTCGCCTGTATTTAAAAACCTGCAACCTGCTCCAAAAAAGACCAGTCTCGCAAGAGTTCTAGCATAAGCCTCTAGGCCTGTCTACTCAGAAGTAAGTTCCACGGTGTCAACTGGGGCTGACTCCCAGGAATGAATGCACAGGATTGCAACAGAAGTTTGCCTTCCAGTGTCATGAATGTGTATGCGTGTCCATTTAGAACATAAGAACATAAGAACAGCCCCACTGGATCAGGCCATAGGCCCATCTAGTCCAGCTTCCTGTATCTCACAGCGGCCCACCAAATGCCCCAGGGAGCACACCAGATAACAAGAGACCTCATCCTGGTGCCCTCCTCTACATCTGGCATTCTGACTTAACCCATTTCTAAAATCAGGAGGTTGCGCATACACATCATGGCTTGTACCCCATAATGGATTTTTCCTCCAGAAACTCGTCCAATCCCCTTTTAAAGGCGTCTAGGCTAGACGCCAGCACCATATCCTGTGGCAAGGAGTTCCACAGACCGACCACACACTGAGTAAAGAAATATTTTCTTTTGTCTGTCCTAACCCGCCCAACACTCAATTTTAGTGGATGTCCCCTGGTTCTGGTATTATGTGAGAGTGTAAAGAGCATCTCCCTATCCACTCTGTCCATCCCCTGCATAATTTTGTATGTCTCAATCACGTCCCCCCTCAGGCGTCTCTTTTCTAGGCTGAAGAGGCCCAAACGCCGTAGCCTTTCCTCATAAGGAAACACATTTCTCTGTGTTTGCCCCTTGGCTGCTTAGGTTTGGGGAAAAAAAAAATATTTTTACAAACCAGTTGCAGGCCGCTGAATCTAAAACAGAAGAGAAGAATGAAAACACAGACCAGGCTACGGCAGGCCGAGAGCCGGATTTGTGACCTGTGTCCAGCAAACCCCATGACCTTTTGGGGTGGAGGAGAGGAATTTGGCTCTGGCCGAGTCAGAGATTTGGGGTCTGGCTTCAGCGTGAAAACAACATCTCTAAGCCAGTTATTGGACTATATGGTGCGGCCTCCTACGGAGTCTGGCCCTTGGTCCAGCAAGCTTAGCATTGCTGGGCACTGCTCAGCAGCCGCAGGGTGTTTTGAAGCTGGGACATTCCGTGTGCAAAACAGGCACCCAGCCACCAAACCGTGAACCCTCGCCGGGGTTCAGGGTTCAATTATCTGCCTTCAAGACTAACAAGGTGGCCCATTGCATCAGGGGATTTGGAGCTGCTCTGTCAGAAGGGGTAGAGGTGAAACCCCTTTGTTGCAAGCACAAAACCTCAGGTTCAACCCCAGATGGTGTCACAAGACACCCATGGCATCACTAGGGGTACAGACCGCACCAGTTGGACTAGATGACCTTAGGAGTCCCCTCCAGCTCTAGGATTCTAGGTGCACAAGGGGTGCCTCACCCGCAAGGGGGAAGCCACCCTCTTGGCAATGATGTCACTTCTGGGCTGAGCGCAGAGCAGGCCTCAGAATCTGGGCCTTCCTTCCCTTAAGCTGGGGTTGACAGCAGCAGCTGTGCCAAGGAGGAAGTGTGTGTCCTGAACAGCAGGTGCTTTGTTTTGGGTCACCGCCCCCCACCTGCCCTGCACACACACCTGGGTGGGGACTGTCAGCCAACACCCACCTGCTTCCTCTGGGGCCTCCTCGGCAGTGCTGGGGCAGGCAAAGGCTTGGAGATCAGAAGGGTTCTGGAGAGTGCCTGCCCTCCCACCATCTGGGTGGGGGTTGGATTGCACAAAAGGTTTTTTTTTTTAAATTTCTGCAGATGCAAATCTCAAATCCAAACAAAGCTGGAGCCGGACAAACGATTCAGTGAGCTTTTGGTATTTGGAAACAGGGGAGGGGGCCAGGAGGAAAGACCACTTCCTCCCAGCCTGCTGAAATCCGCCGAGCGATACCGGAGTTTTGCACATAAGTGGATCAGATCAGCCCTGCTAGATCATGCCCTTCATCCCCGCTTCTGGCAGCAGCCCACTGGACTTTTGGAGTCCGGCATCAAAAACAGAGGCCTCTCCTTGCTGTCTGTTTCCAGCGCTTGGCATTCACAGATAGATTTCCCCTGAACATGGAGGTTTCACATTGCGGCCGCAAATCCTTGATCGGCCTTGCCTCCTGCACGATTCTCTCAAATTCCATTTACAGAAGAGGAGCCCTTGCTGGATCAGACCCCAAGATCCAGTTATAAATGTTCCCTTTCCTTCACAACCGCCCTCCCACTGCAGGTTATAGCGCACACCTCGTTGGCACTGCGACACCAGGGCTGGAAAGTTGGAGAGGATTTGGCTCTTAGCCAAGCATCCTGTTTTCCCACCTCTGGGAAGCCCACCAGCGGGAGATACCCCTTTCCCACCACTGCACCTTGAAACTTGGCGCTGATAGTCATCAGAACTCCCAGTCCACAGATTGCATGAGACTAGCCAGCGGGACTCATTGACACATGATACATCTGAGGCTGAAGAAAAAGATGGATTCAAGGGAAGGAGTTTATGGCCTGCCAAAGAGCCAAGTGTTAATTGAAAGCCTGCATACTTTTTTCTCCTCTATCTCGCTGGGAAGAGAAGCCCAAAAGACTACACCAGCTTCCAAGCCACACAACAGTCTTAGCCTGGCAGTTCATAACTGTCCTTACGGTTCCAGCTACTCCCCGAATTCCCTGGAGATACGGCAGGCGGTCCTTCTCACCAAGATTCTTTGGTCACTGACAAACCGGGGGAGGATGAGGGGGGCTCCCCCGCCCCACCTTCCCATGTCCTTCTGTGCGCAGGTTGATGGATTGATTCCGACACACAGCTGTGGCTGCCATCGGAGAATCATGGAGGGGGGGGTGGCTATTCCAGATAAATTAAGATCATCCAGATCAGATATTTATGCGCGATGTAAACATTTGGCTTCCGGCGAAGCCAGGCACATGGTGGGTCCAATCAGACCCCTCCCCCCAAAAGTTCCATCTATCTCCTGCTCACCATCCATGCTCAAGACTATCCCCCCTGCTCCCTCCCACAATCCCCACACTCACAGCTTCCCCCAAGTCCCCTCCCTTCCTCCTTCTCTCTGAAGCTTTTCTCGGTCATTAATTACCCATCTGCCACGTCTGCAGCTCCACACACCTGCCCTGTCTTCCTGGCTCCCCTCCCCAGGACTGACTGACTGACTTCACTTCCACAAGTCTCCAAATTTCTCCTTCCTCTGCCCCCATACTTATTCTGCCCCCCCAGGCAAGGACCTGGCACCTTGCTTGCTCCCCTGTTGCAATGAGGGAGCAATGCAACACACAGCAATCAGGGCGCACAAGCCCAGATTGTTCAGAAGCACTGAACAATCCATCAGGAATTAGCCTGGGTGCCACCCGTGAATGGCAAGGCTGCCCAACTCTGCACTAGGGTTACCCATGATGCTTCTAGGGTAACCTTGGGCCAGTCATTCCCTTTCAGCCTCACCTACCTCACAGGGTTGTTGTGAGACCAAAAGGAGGGAATGAAATATGTACACCACCCTGAGCTCCTTGGAGGAGACAGAAAGGTAAACAAATAAAATAAATGCTTCCGACCTCAGATTGGTATAGTCCAACTTGCTTGCCCTTGTGTCACCGAGATCCACTAACCTGGTGGGCTAAATGGACCTTGATGGGGTGGGGTGGGGAAGATGTAGCTCAGCAATACAAGCAGCTGCAGAAGTTTGCAGGCTTCATCTCCAGACAGGACCGGGAAAGTCCCCGTGTCTGAGATCATTGAGAATGGTTGCACTGATTGAGATGGGCTGAATGTGATTCTGGAAGCAGGCCCACAGTTCAGTGGGGGAGCCCGTGATTCATACCTGGGTTCATTCCCTGGCAGTGTCTCTACATAGGGCCGGGAAAGACTAGGGCCTGAAATCCCGGCCCAGTCTGTGTCGATCAGTGCTTCTCAGTCAGTGGTACTTTGCACTTGGGCCCCACTTCCTGGAAGCGGAGAGGGCCAGGGTGGCAGCAGGGGCGGGCGGGCATTTTGGGCACAGTGTGGTTGTCCACTGTGGGAAGGAGGGTGCAGAATAAGTCCCAAGCTTGGGACAAGCCCCCCACCCCTGCACACAGCCACCATCAAGGGTCACCATGTCAAGGGTGGGCTTGGCAAAAGGTGGGGGAGAAATGTTCTAATGTAGCCATTTTCAGCCTTTTTCATCTCACAGCACACTGACAAGGTGCTAAAATTTTCAGGGCACAGCGTTGATTATTATCTTTTTAAACAATTGGCAAAGCCCACCGCACCGCCGGTGGAGGGCTCACATCCAATAGCCCTGCTAATACATGACGCTTCCCCAAACTCCCACAGCACACCTGCAGGCCAAGCGTGGTGCACTAATGTGCCACGGCACACTGGCTGAAAAACATTGGTCTAATGTTTATAACGTTACAATATTTTGATTTGGATATATGTCTGAAACATGGCTCTGGCGCAACGCGAAACAGTGTGGTACGCCCCGAGGTAGATAACGTTTGACCCTGGGTCCGGCGGCTTTGAACATTAAACTGCTTGTCAACATGTGCGCAGGAGCCAAGGGTGTGTGCTCAAGGTCTCTCCGGCAGTTACCATGTCACCAGGCCGTGTCAAGCGCTCCCAAATATGTTCTCACACCAGTGGCCACTGGGAGCGTCCAACAGGATCAGACCGGCAAGGCGAGCATTTGGTACTCTCCGGCCAACGGGACCGTGTCATTTTCTCCTGCGCGCTCTTTGGGCGCAAGTCAACTGTGATTGCCAGGCTGATCCTTTAGAGCACTTTTTGGCCGAAGGGCCACATCAAATATCTGGAACAGTGTTGAGGGCCAGAAAAAAAATTAATATAAGTAAATACATTAGAGATGGAACTTAGATGAAGGAATAAATGAATGGATGGGCTCAAAAGTCCAGGATTTAACCTAAGCACCAACACAGCCCAATAAAGCATACACGTAAACGGAACCCCATTCCCCCACCCCACAAGCACAACTCCGCTTGTGTTTGGTCAACTGGGCCCGAGGCTCAGGGGATCAGAGGCTGTCCGTGGGCCAGATAGAAGCTCACTTGTGAGCCACATCTGACCCCCGGGGCCGGGGTTTGTAGACCCCTGCTTTAGTGATTTTCAAACAGTCCACAGGGGTGCTGCAGAAGTTTTGGGGGGGGGGATATTTATCTGATGTGAGCCCCCCCCCCGCCAGCAGTGCGGTGTACCTTGTCAATTGTCCAAAAACCAATCGACAATTTCCATGCCTTATCACTATGCCATGAGATGGACATGTTGAAAATAACTTGCTTTAGCATCTTAAAATCGGGCGCCCAGGTCAGGGAGTGCTTTTCTTAAGACCAAACAGAAGTGATAGGATTGCTCTGCTTGGACTCTGATATTGGGATGAAGGAAGGCACAGTTCACTGGCAGTAAGACTCATTTAAGAGAATGGGACTTACTTTTGGGTCAACATGCATAGCATCACACCGCAAGCAAGGAGATCCTTGCAGGCCAAGACTTAGGAGGGCTTGCATTGCCAGCCGAAGTCTGTCTACTCAAAAGGAAGAGGTGTTCAGTGAGGTTTACTCAAGGGAAAGCATGTTTTGGATTGGACCCTCCAGTCTCTGGACTTTGCACAAAGGTTTGGGGAGAAACCTTTTGGCAAGCAGGTGGGGCTGACTTCTGAGTAAACCTGTAAGGAACAAGCAGCACCAGCCTAGCCATGTCTGCTCAGAAGTAAGCCCAACTGTGTGCCAGTTTACTCCCAGGTAAGTGTGCACAGGATCCTGGGCTGCCCAGGATCTATTCCCCAAAAGCCCCAAACTCTGTTGGCAGTTTCAATCATCTCTGGTCAATTGCCTTTCTACTCAGAAGTAAGCCCAATTGTCCTCCACAGAGCTTACTCCTAGGTAAGTGTGCCAGGATCGCTTCCCCAGAAGCCCCAAACTCTGTGGTCAGTTTCAATCTTCTCTGGTCAATTGCCTTTCTACTCAGAAGTAAGCCCAATTGTCCTCCACAGAGCTTACTCCTAGGTAAGTGTGCCAGGATCACTTCCCCAGAAGCCCCAAACTCTGTGGTCAGTTTCAATCCTCTCTAGTCAATTGCCTTTCTACTCAGAAGTAAGCCCAACTGTCCTCCACAGAGCTTACTCCTAGGTAAGTGTGCCAGGATCGCTTCCCCAGAAGCCCCAAACTCTGTGGTCAGTTTCAATCTTCTCTGGTCAATTGCCTTTCTACTCAGAAGTAAGCCCAATTATCCTCCACAGAGCTTACTCCCAGGTAAGTGTGCCAGGATCGCTTTCCCAGAAGCCCCAAACTCTGTGGTCAGTTTCAGTCCTCCCTAGTCAATTGCCTTTCTACTCAGAAGTAAGCCCAATGGTCCTCCACAGAGCTTACTCCCAGGTAAGTGTGCCAGGATCGCTTCCCCAGAAGCCCCAAACTCTGTGGTCAGTTTCAATCCTCTCTAGTCAATTGCCTTTCTACTCAGAAGTAAGCCCAACTGTCCTCCACAGAGCTTACTCCTAGGTAAGTGTGCCAGGATCGCTTCCCCAGAAGCCCCAAACTCTGTGGTCAGTTTCAATCTTCTCTGGTCAATTGCCTTTCTACTCAGAAGTAAGCCCAATTGTCCTCCACAGAGCTTACTCCCAGGTAAGTGTGCCAGGATCGCTTCCCCAGAAGCCCCAAACTCTGTGGTCAGTTTCAATCCTCTTTGTGGTCAATTGCACCGCTGCCTTTCAACTCAGAAGTAAGCCCCATTGTCTTCCATGGAGCTTACTCCCAGGTAAGTGCGCACAAGATCACAGCCCGTGCTGCCCAGTGTCGCCTCCCCAGAAGCCCCAAAGCCTGTTGTCAGTTTCAATCATCTCTGGTCAATTGCACCCCTAATCCAGCCTGGAAGAAAGAAACCAGCCCCAGAGGGGCTGGGGGGCGCCCAGCTCAGCCCTTCCAACCCGGAGCGTGCACCGGAATTTCCAAAGGCATCCATCAGCCCGGATTAAACTGCTCAGCCCTGCCTCGCAGCTGGAGGGCTGCGCTGGGAGGGGGAGGCACCCTGGGAAGCCCCCTCCCCAGGTCTACTCAGAAGTCAGCCCCACACACTGTGTCCCACGGGG